>NW_024962166.1:0-155717 GCF_018350195.1 Panthera tigris
GACAAATATTTATAGAGCAGGCACTTAGTGCCAGGAATTGGTGGAGACCCTGGAGACCCAGAAGCAAGTAAATCACACATTCCTTGACCTCATAAAGCTTTATTCTGGTGGAGAAGTCAGGCAATAAACACATACACAGATAAATCAAGGGTAATGGGAAAAGTAAGAAGGCGGCTGGGGGGGTGGAATTGGCTGCTGCAGGTGTGTGGCATGCGAAAACCCTTTCTAAGGAGGTGAGAGATGACGAGAAACTACCTTCTGGTAGAGCAAATGACAGCAGCTGAGCCCCAGTACAGGGAAAAGCCCACTCTGAAATCAGGCTTTGGAATCCCAGGAAAACATTATGACCAGAAGCAAATTTAAACTCGTTTCTTTCCAATGAAAGTGATAAAAGTGGCATCTCATAAATAATCTATTTTATGCTTTAAATATATACCATTTACTCAAAGTCCACCAACAGTAACGGAAACAAACACGTTCGTTGTTTTCAGTCTATTTAAATTCGATATATGATGTATTTGAGCATAGACACTGTTTCAGTGCAGTTTTAGAAAAAGCGGGGATGGCCAAATGATTTGAATGAAATGAAACACCTTCATGAAAATAGCCCCCAAGCCTGCAATCTTATTTAAATTCCTTAGTTTACAGATGAAGAAACTGTGACTGACAGAAGGAAATGACCTTCCAAATTACACTTGTGAGTAGGTACGAGCTCTAGGACGCATCCCCAGGTCCTCTGACTCCGCTCTGACATGGTGCCCACAGAGAGCACGAGGCTACCATGCACTCTGGGCTCTCGAACTGGACCAAGGCTGGGGGGCTGGGCCGGGAATTGGTCTTTCCTGAAAGTCTAGTCGTTTAGCATACTGACAGGCAGCTCCCTCTGGCTCGAGGCTATCCAGTCTGTCAGACAAACTGTTGAATAATCAGGCTTTGGAGTGTTTCTCCTAAGCTCAGCTGAACAGCAGAGGCACTGACCTTTCTTTCCATCTCCTTACTCTGTCCTTTCTTTGCTTACACAGGGAAGGACGTGCCGCTCTCGTTACCTCATTTTGCATGTTCAAGTACATGGCTCTGTACAGCATGATCCAGTATGTTGGTGTTCTGCTGCTCTACTGGGTATGACTGGTGACCCGAGCTCCTGGTTAGAACTGAAACAAGGAGTTGCATCCTCCCAACCTGCATGCCTCTTGAGGAAGAGTGCACGTGGGGGAGCTTGGAGGACCAAGGGCCCCTCTGAAACTACCTTTATGGTGAAAGTAAATCAGAAATAGATGCACACAGGAGAAGCTGAAGGTGTCAATTCTCTGACTCTCTGACAGAGACATTTTGTGTGTAGTAGTAGCTGAAGATCAAGGCATAGCACTTTCTCGCGGTTGCTTCTGGCTGCTTGGACGAGGTCTCCATCTTCTCTGTTCCAGTGTGACTCTACCCGAGCGTACCATTCAGTAGCGAGATGATCTGGGACTGGGGAGCTGGTAAATGTTTCAGAGCCGCTCTCCCTGGGACAGCAAGCCCTGGTTATTCATGTTTGCTGATTTCCGTGGTGTAAATATGCCCACCATGGCTGGTTTCGAGCTGCCTGCCTGACGTCACTGAGCATGGAGTTGGGAAGAGATGTGCACATGGCATGTCATTATGTAGTACTTGCACCCCAGAGTTAGAAGACTTGTAAATATCTTAAAGAACATAGATAACAGCACAATGTAGGAAAAGGATTAGGAAGTGCTGGATTGGGGGTATTTATTAGCTTTGTTTTAGCATAATGTATTTAATGGTAGATTTGTATAATTTCAGGTTCTATAATGGCTGTGTTTAACAGCCAGTTCAAAAAAATAATCCCTGAAAACTTTGCAATCGACTCTCATGAGCGAGTATAAGCAGCCTACTGATGATTCGTTAGATTCATCTCTATGTCCTGCCCTCTTGCTTCTAGGCTGAAGGTTTCAGTTTTGTTATTTTCAGATTGCTTATGTCTTTTCCCGCTCACAATGAATGAGATGGAGAAGGAGAGGCTGTGCACAGAAATTTGGTCCTATTTTGGAATCCCAACAACTCATGCTACAAACTAGAGTTGAACTTGGGTCATCTTGATCTCCTTTCCACTAAAAGGGGGGCAAGGAAGCAAGTTACTTGAAATCAGTAAGATCTTAACCTTTTTTTCCCCAAGAATATCAAGGATGCCTTATCAGGACTTGCTATGACTGCAAATAACACCCAAGACTGTCAAATAGTGGGTTCAATTATTCTTTTTCCACTGGTAAAATTTGGGTAAGATCACCACACATTTGTCTCTTGTTACTACTGGGAACTCACTGTCCTGTTGTTCCAGACCAAACCCTGACTTTCTGCTAGCAGGTAGAAAAGAGATCAGAGATGGATCTAGTAGAGTAAGACATCTCCCTCAACAGGAGGATGTTGATGTACAAAGGACCCAGCCTAGAAAGCACACAAAGGTGGCCTCCTGGTTGGAGGGGGTTTCACAGCCTTATCTTTGGTACTTCTACCAACACAAACAGGACCCTGGCCACACCTTCTTCTTGTAAAATCCCATGTTGCAGGAACAAAAATGAATGCAACTGATGTCAGACTTCATCCAGAGGGTCACAACATTTTTGACCTGCTTTCCTTTTTCTTTTCAGGAGACAAACAGCCTTTCAAATTACCAGTTTCTGTTCCAGGATCTGGCCATCACAACTCTTATTGGTGTAACAAGTAAGACATTTTTGAAACTTTCTTGGCTCTTCCAGAAGGGCTGGTCCACTAGGAGGGACACACCAGTTGCAGCCTCAGGGATATGGGACTTATGCCCAAAGGTCCATTCAGAGAGGGAAAAAGGAAATAAGAGCCCCATTTGTGAGTCTTGGATTGAAATAAAAGTATTAGCCATGGAAAAGCTGGCTAGTTATTTTTCTGTTTTCCACAAAATACGGGGCTTCCATAATGGTCATTAAACTTATTTATCTATTTATTTGATTGTTTGTTTATATTTTGGGATAATTTATTGCTTTTCATTTTTTTTAAATATAATTTATTGTCAATTTGGCTAACATACAGTGTGTGCAATGTGCTCTTGGTTTTGGGGTAGATTCCTGTGGTTCATTGCTTACATACAACACCCAGTGCTCATCCTAGCAAGTACCCTCCTCAATGCCCGTCACCCATTTTCCCCTCTGTCCACCACTCCTTCCCCCCACTACCCTCAGTTTGTTCTCTGTATTTAAGAGTCTCTTGTGGTTTGCCTCCCTTCCTCTCTGTTTGTAACTATCGTTTCCCCCTTCCCTTCTCCCATGGTCTTCTTGTTCAGTTTCTCAAGTGCACTTTGAAAATCAGGAATGCTGTCTTCAGTATGCTTTCAGGTGTAATTATAGTTAATATATGCCCAGTTTATAGAGGCTGGATAGCTTTTATGCTTTAGATCTTTTTTTTTTTTTTTTTTTTTTTGTTTATTTATTTGCTTTGAGAGAGAGAGAGAGAGAGAGAGAGAGCAAGTAGGGAAGGAACAGAGAGGGAGAGAGAGGATCCCAAGCAGGCTCCATGCTGTCAATGCTGACAGGGCTCAATCTCATGAACTGTGAGATCATGACCTGAGTTGAAATCTAGAGTTGGACACTTAATCGACTGAGCCATCCCGGTGCCCCTGTTTTAGATCTTTAAATCCTAGCCTTTGGGGATTTTGAATGAAGATTAAAGATAATCTTGCCATTAGGCCACTCCCATTTCCACCTCTTGATTAACATGAATTGTCTTCCCAATTTCCCTGCTGTAGGCTTTCACCCCAACCCATCCACTCCCCACCATCCACCATATTCTCTGCTTTCCTCTCTGTTACATATAAATGCCAACAGCTCCACTTATACGTTTAATCCTACCTCTTCCTACCTTCTTGGGGATTTTGTTTCTGTTATAATCTCCTTCTTCACGGTCATCAACCTTTCTCTGGTCTGCTGGATCAGCATATAAATATATTTTCTTATCTTCTACCAGATCTGGTATTCAACAAAATTATTAGCTACTTATTGAGTGCCTAATTTGTACTACTTACCATAATAGGCACTTAGAACACATCAGTGAAAGGGAAAAAAATTCCCTTTCCTTGCATTCTGGTAAAACAACCTGGTTGTTCAAAGACCTGGAGCCATCCTTGGTTTTCTCTTTTCTTTATCCTTCACATCCCTTTGGATGGAGCTCCTGTTGGCTCTGCTTTCCGAAGCTCTGTACCCCCTGACACAGAGCCGTGTCACCTCCCTTGCGGATTCCCACAACAGCCTCACAACTCATCTTGCTTCCCCTCCTCCCCATTTACCTTTCAAAGAGCAGTAAGAGTGTTAATTTTGAAAAGTAAATTTTATTGCCACCTACTTGCTTAAAATGCTCTAGCCCCTGCCTGCTTCTGCTTCACTTACAACCACATTGTTACATTCTTATCCCAGGCACCAGGGTCTTCTTGTCACTTGAGCGTTGTCAAGCTTGTGATCACCACAGTACCTTTGTTTTTGCTCTTTGCTTTGCCTAAAACACTCTCCCTTTCCATCTTTATATGGCTTTGGTTTTTTCTTATTCAGATCTTAGCTCAAATGTCACCACCTCAGGAAGTTCACTTTAAGTAGTCACCAAGCCAATTTTTCTCTATCACACAATTGTGCTTTATTTTTTTTTTTTTAGTTCCCAAGTTTTATTCAAGAATTCATACAAAATGTTCCAGATAAATGAGTTTTAATCCGCCTCTTCCTCCTCTTTCTCATCCTGGTTAATCCGGAAGTAACACAGTTTGTAACTCTCTTTGCTGTTAGCAACTACTCGCAATGAATCACAGGGATTATTCTTCAGATATATTTTTTAGGTTTATTTCTTTATTTTGAGGGGGGGGGAGAGAGAGAGAGAGCATGCACAAGTGGGGAAGAGGTGGAGAGAGAGGGAGAGAGAAACAATCCCAAGCAGGCTCCACACCGTCAGTGCAGAGCCCCATGTGGGGCTCAAACCCAGGAACCATGAGATCATGGCCTGAGCCTAAGCTGGATGCTTAACCAACTGAGCCACTCAGGTGCCCCCTTCAAATATTTTTTTGATGAGTTATTTCGAACACCATTTGGAAAAAAGCACCTCAGAAGTTACTGTAATCTTGTTTTTGTTCCTTTCAGTGGTTAGAGCCCCTCCAACTGAGATTCCCAGATTTTCCATTCATTTTGATTCTCTCTTGAACAAACTGCTCAAAATTGGCAGCCTCCATGATTCCCTCTTCTACAGGGTGGGTGCAGTCAAGGGCAAACTTCATAACTTGCTGCTTCTTCTTCCTTTTTCTTTTCTTTTTTTTTTTTTTTTTTTTTTTTTTGCCCCCTTTCACCAGAAACTTTTTCATGGGCACCATGGTGGCAGTGGAGGCAGAAAGCACAATTGTGCTCTATTTGTGTGTGTGTGGGGGGGGGGGTGCCCTTCACAATCTGAAGTTATGCTTTTATCTGTGTTTTTATTTGCGTCTTCCTGCCTCCCCTGTCCCAGAGTGTGTGCGTTGTGAGAACAGCACCTTGTCTATCTTGACTACTGCTGTGTTCCCTGTAATTCTGACAGTGTCAGGTGTATCCAAGGGGCTCAAATCTCTGGAAAGAACACCCTTGGCCAGTCCATACTGTTAACAGAATTCTTCTTATGAAGCCAAGCCTATCTCTATGTAACTTGCACCCATCCCAGCTCTGCGATTTAGGGTGGCAAAGAGCCATCTATGTTTTCTCCCTAGATCAGTCTTTCTTCCACATTTTTCAAAACAGCCCTCATTTCAGCTCAATTGTTCTCTGTTTAGTAACAAGCATCTCCAGGTTTTCCTCTATATTTTGATAAATAACTTGATTATTTTTTGTTCTTATGGTTACTAATATATATTCATTATAAAACAAAGATGGAAAACATTGCAAGATATAACAAAGGAAAAAAATCCATCTTTATTCTACCATTCAGAACTAATGAATTAAAGCATTCTGTATGTATATAAATGAAGAAATTTGAATTATGTTCTCTATATAGTTGTGCGTACATTTTCTTCATTTAACTTTGCCATAAATTTTCATGTCATTAAATATTTTAATTATTTTTTATTGTGGTAAAATATACATAACATAAAATGTGCCATTTTGACCATTTTTAAACATATAGTTCAGGGGCATTAATTACATTCACAGTTTTGTGCAATCATTGCCACTCTTTACTTCCAAAATTTTTACATTTCCCCAAACAGAAACTCTGTACTCATTAAGTAATAGCTCTCCGTTGTTCTGTCAGTGCAGAGCCCAATGTGGGGCTTGAAACCATGAACTGCAAGATCATGACCTGTGCCCAAGTTGGATGCTTAACCGACTGAGCCACCCAGGTGCCCCTACAGCCTTTTATATTTGCTCAAATAGTTACTTTTTTAAAATGTTTTTATTTTTTATTTTTATTTATTTTGAGAGAGAGAGAGGGAGAAAGAGAAACAAAGCACGAGTGAAGGAGGGCCAGAGAGAGGGAGACACAGAATCTGAAGCAGGTTCCAGGCTCTGAGCTGTCAGCACAGATGTTGAACTCACAGACTGTGAGATCATGATCTGAGCCAAAGTCAGATGCTTAACCAACTGAACTACCCAGGCGCCACTCAAATAGTTACTTTTACTGGACAAAAGAAAGAATGTCAATGAAGAGGTAGAAATTATAAAAAAGATTCTTTAGAAAGAATTTCTTTTGGCTCCTTTTCATATTTTCTGTCTTTTTATTGACATTTTCATTTTGTTCATACATTGTTTCCTAATTTCTTTGAGCATATTTGAAAGAGTTGTTTTCGGGGCGCCTGGATGGCTCAGTCAGTCGAGCGTCCGACTTCGGCTCAGGTCACGATCTCATGGTTCGTGGGTTCGAGCCCCGTGTCGGGCTCTGTGCTGACAGCTCAGAACCTGGAGCCCACTTCGGATTCTGTGTCTCCCCCTCTCTCTGCCCCTCCCCTGCTCATGCTCTGACTCTCTCTGTCTCAAAAATAAATAGAAACATTAAAAAAAAGAGAGTTGTTTTATAAAATTTTTTTAAAATTTATTTATTATTGAGAGACAGAAACAGAGCATGAGCATGGGAGGGGCAGAGAGAGGGGGAGACACAGAATCCGAAACAGGCTCCAGGCTCTGAGCTGTCAACACAGAGCCCGACGTGGGGCTCGAACTCACAAACCACGAGATCATGACCTGAGCTGAAGTCAGATGCTTTACTGACTGAGCCACCAGGCGCCCCTGAAACAGTTGTTTTAAAGTCTTTGTCTAACATATCATATGACTTCACTCATATGAGGACTCTAAGATACAAAACAGATGGACATAAGGGAAGGGTAGCAAAAATAATATAAAAACAGGGAGGGGGACAAAACATAAGAGACTCTTAAATATGGAGAGCAGAGGGTTACAGGAGGGGTTATGGGAGGGGGGATGGGCTAAATGGGTAAGGGGCATTGAGGAATCTACTCCTGAAATCATTTGTTGCACTATATGCTAACTAACTTGGATGTAAATTTAAAAAATAAATTCTTAAAAAAGCTGGGATTTGGAGAAAAATAATCAAAGTCTTTGTCTAGTAAGTCCAATGTCTGGGTGTCCTCAGAGGTTATTTCTGTCAACTTATTTTGTTCTGCTGAATATTATAATGTCGTAACTCTGGAAATCCAGATAACTCTGGAAATCCCCCTTCCCCGGGACTTGATGGCTTTTGTTCTGCTAGTTTTTGAAGGCTGTCATAGTCCATTTGTTTGGTGACTTTCCTAAACTATTTTTTGCAAAGACTGTATCAGTTGCCATGTATGGTCAATGAAATCTCTGTTCCTTTAGCTTTTGTTTAGCTAGTGTTTTTGACAGAGATTTTCTTGACTTCCATGAGTGCAAAACCATGAACAAAGAACAACCTCTCCCAGTCTTTGCAGATTTGTTCTGTGCTGGGGCCCTTCAACACTCAGCCAGGCTTGTGCTGAGTGCAGAGATCATCCAGAGCTCAAAACTGAGGGGCTGTTCCAGTCTTTCCTGAGTGGGTAACTTGCCTTAGGTGTGTGCATGGTTTTCTATAGTCCCCAAAATACACATATGTTTTTGAAAGCCGTAATTTTCCAAAGAAACGTTCTTTAGCTTTTCTTTATCGTAGCTATTATTTTATGTCTCAACTGCCATCTTTTGCCCCAGGTGACTGTGGGTAGTTGGTGAGCCTTACAGTTGTTTTCAAGCAGTGGATGCTGCTGCCCTGAGTTCAGTCTTGCATTAGGTGAAACAGAGATGAGCGCCTTGCACCAGTCCTTCAGGTACCCCCAGACAGGTTAGAATGGACATACCCAATGGATGCAGTTTGCTCTTCCTCTCTGTGACCAGAGACCAGAGTCCTCCACTGGGAGGGCCAATGACCGACTTTGAAATTGCCACTGAGCTGAGGAGGGGTAGGGCAATGGCAAGTACAGATGTCACAAAGCTTTCCTACCATTTTTAAGTTGCCTTTTTCTTGATTCAGCATTTGTTTGACTTCTGTAAACCTTTGTTGTTCATAGTTCTGAAAAAGTTAGTTTTGATAGTTTCTGCTTGTTTTTCAATGTTTCTGTGGAAGGATGGGACCTTAGGGCTGTCTGCTCTGCCATTTTTTCCGATGTCACTTCTCATTTTGTCATTGAATATTTTTTTAAGTTTATTTAATTTATTTTACTTAAGTTTATTTATCTGAGAATGAGAGAGTGAGCAGGGGAGGGACAGAGAGAGAACAAATCCCAAGCAAGCTCCACGCTGTCAGTGCAGAGACCAAGGCGGGGCTCGAACTCACGAACCACGAGATCATGACCTGACCCGAAATCAAGAGTCAGATGCTTAACCAACTGAGTCACCCAGGTGTCCCATTGTCACTGAATATTTTAAAGCATTGCTTCTTAGTGACTGCCTGTTGTTTCATTATGTAGATGTACATAGTTTACTGTAAGTGATGCACTAAAGAACATCTTTCTACATCTCTGATATTTTTAGCTTAAGACAAATTTCCAGAAATGGAATAACCATGTCAAATGTTATGAACATGTTCCGGTGTTTTCATATTTATTGCCAAATTGCCCTGCAGAAGGTTTGTGTCAGTGTACGTTTCCAGAAGCAGTGTATAAGAGTGTACATTATCATCATGCCCTCACCTATAATTTGATGGGCTTTGCCTATTTAATAGGCAAAACTGAACCACAATTTCTTTATCCATTCATCAGTTGATGGACATTTAGGCTTTTCCCACAATTTGGCTATTGTTGAGAGTGCCGTGGCAATGAGAAAGAATGAAATATGGCCCTTTGTTGCAACGTGGATGGAACTGGAGAGTGTGATGCTAAGTGAAATAAGCCATACAGAGAAAGACAGATACCATATGCTTTCACTCTCATGTGGATCCTGAGAAACTTAACAGAAACCCATGGGGGAGGGGAAGGAAAAAAAAAAAGAGGTTAGAGTGGGAGAGAGCCAAAGTATAAGAGACTCTTAAAAACTGAGAACAAACTGAAGGTTGATGGGGGGTGGGAGGGAGGGGAGGGGAGGTGATGGGCATTTAAGAGTGCATCTTTTGGGATGAGCACTGGGTGTTGTATGGAAACCAATTTGACAATAAATTTCATATATTAAAAAAAATAGCCAAAACTGAAAGCATTTCATGATTGTTTTTGTCTTCTCCCTGAAGAATTGCTCCTATGACTTGAGTTTGAAGCCATTCATTGTATTTTGTTCCCTCAAAACCCTGACGTACTCCAGTTTGTCAGTTTCCTTGGCTGTGTGGGCCTAAGAAGTTACACCGTTCTTCTGATGAAGAATACAGTATTTTCCTTCTCTCACAAACATAACACTTGAATTCATTTTGTAGTGAATTTGAATGGTGCCTACCCCAAGCTGGTGCCCTTCAGGCCTGCAGGACGGCTGATCTCCCCACCTCTGCTGCTCTCTGTGATTCTCAACCTTCTTCTCAGCTTAGCCATGCACATTGCGGGCTTCATTCTGGTTCAGAGGCAGCCTTGGTATTCCATGGAGATGCACAGGTACTATCACAGCTCTGATTCCAGCTTCTCACATCCTAATTTCCATCAAACATGGTCTGGCCCTTATGACAAGAAGTAAAGGGTTCTTCATTCTTCTGGAGGCGTTGGCTTTCTTTCAAGTCCCTTGGGGAATTTTCCAGTGATCTTCTCTCCTCTGTAGCACAGTTTGAGGATATTATCCATTGGCACTTACTTTTGCCTGTCTTGTGTGATAATGATCCATGACCTTCTTTTACACCTAGGGTGACCATGCATTATAATTTGCCCAGACATCCCCAGTTTGAGCCTGATATCCCAGTGAAATTTTTTAAATTAATTAATCCTTGAAGTATATTTGGCATACAATGTTACATTAATAACAAGTTATCAATTCGACCATTCTATACATCATTCCTTGCTTACCATGATATGTGGTGCCCATCTGTCACCATATATTAATATGCTATTTTTGATTACAGCTCCTATGCTGTAATTTGCATCCTCATAACATTCATTTTATAACTGGAAGTTTGGACCTCTGAATCCCCTTTATCTATTTTTCCCACCCCTTCCATGCATGTCTCCTCTGGCAACTACCGGTTTTGCTGATGATACTAGTCTTTTCCTTTCACATTCAAATATGCTCCTGTTGGATGATAAATTATATGGTCACCCTATTTATCAATATTCAGAGATCTTAAGCCACAAGAGGAAAACCTCATGGCTTACTCATCTTTTTCCCACATAACCTTACTACACATGAAGGGTACCCAAATTATTGAATAAATAACTTGTCTATCTATCTATCTACCTATCATATATCTATCTTTTATCTATTCATCTATCCAAAATATAGATCTATCTGTGTTGGTTTCTTTCCCCTTATTTTTCAGTATATTCTTTCCCAAAGTGTAGGTAATTACAAAAGCACTGAGGGCATGGAATCCTGTAGATACCAGTGCTCCATAAAGACCTGTCATCTTCGTTCATTACCTTTTTTGTTTCCTTTTTAGTGCCTGCACAGTGCAAAATGAAAGCATCTCAAAGTTAACCATTTCTCCCACTGCTCCAGAAAAAATCGGAAGTAATGGTGCCTTCACAAGCTTCGAAAACACTACCATATGGTTCTTGGGAACAATCAACTGTATCATCGTGGCTCTTATTTTCTCTAAAGGAAAACCATTTAGGCAGCCCATATATAAAAATTGTGAGTAGCGTTGTACCAGATCAGAGGTGAGGGATCATCAGAAGGAACAGACATGCCCAGGTCACTCGGGGAGCAGCAGCGGAGTTGATGCTTATCTGGAGCCCTTGACTTTATACTCCAGGGCTCTATAAACACATTTGGCAGCCTCATTCTTAGCTCCTTTCCTCAAAGCTGCATTAAATTCTAGGGCTTCTTCCTCTACCTCTTTCCTTCACCGGAAGTTTGTCTCCAGGTGTCCTTTCATGGCACCACTGTAAATTGGGACGAGTCATTTATTTCCTCACGTGTCAGTACTTGTCGGAATTCATCTGGGAGGAGGTGGAGAGAGAGAAGTGTCACAACACTCAGTTGGAACATGTCTCCTGCCATGAAGACAATGGTTAAGATGGCATTGTGTGGTTGGCAGCCTGGGAGGGGGTCCAGCCTGAAGGAACCTGGCTATAGTAATTGTGGAGGCTCTTGGCCAAAGTACATGCTACCTCCTTACATTCTGGACTGGAGTGCGGTGTGTGTTAGGAGAAGTGGGTGACCTGGTTACCCTGTGGAACATTCATTTGTATACATCCCTACCTCTCAAATTGGGAACATTTAATTAATTAAATATTTAGTTAATTATTTTTACCTTTACTTATTTATTTCAAGAGAGAGAGAGGGAGAGAGAGCATGAGCACTGGAGGAGCAGAGAGAGAGAGCAAGAGAGAGAATCCCAAGCAGGCTCCATGCTGTCAGTGCAGAGCCTGATGTGGGGCTCGAACCCATGAACTATGAAATGGTGATCTGAGGCGAAATCAAGAGTTGGATGCTTTAACAACTGAGCCACCCAGGCACCCCTAATTGGGAAAATTTAGAAGCATAAGTTGAAGGATCAATGTCCTCATAAGAATTAGTTTATTTAGAGAAAATTATTTTGCCTTTCTCCTTCTTGGGATGAGAAAGCAGTCAAATGCTTACCTCTACATTACTGCAATTTAAATATTTGTTTATTTACAGCCCTCTTTTTTTTCCAGAATAGAATTTGAAGCAGGGGATTTGCATTAAAAAGACTTGGGTACTTAACTGTCTTCAAGGCATTTTTTGAAAATATATTAGGTCAAAATTGCTCTCTCTGTATTTCCCACTTTTATTAATTGAAACTTACAACATACATGTGAAAATTTCCATCTGCTTCAAGGACATGCATAGAAATTGTGGAGGTGAGACCCATTGCATAGAAATGAGTACTTTCCATTTATTATGCTGTGTTTGGATTTGGAATCAAGTAAGCTTAATCAGTGTTCATCTAGACTATGTCTGTCAATAGATGTGAAACTCCGTATATACTCCAATTTCTCTAAATGATAGCTTGTGTTCTTATTTCCTCAGATATATTTGTCCTTGTGCTGGTCATACAGCTGGGTGTGTGTCTATTCATTCTATTTGCTGATATTCCAGAATTATATAGGCGTTTGGATGTAAGTCTTATCTCTGGGCTATGATGATGGTTTACTGTTATATAATACCCTGACTGCAAGAAGCAGGTCACGGTGGCAATTGACATGGACTCGTGACACTGATTATCCTTTTGGAATAGTAGAGTTAAAAAAGAATACTACATTTATTTGTATTTTTTTTAATTTAAGCCAGCCAGGAAATAAGATTCTGTCTAGTCTTGATTTCAAATATTTCAGAAGCATTGGCCATTTTTCTTTTAAAAGATCCCTGTAAGAATGGAAAAATCTATATACATACACTGTTTCAAGCGTAAGAAAATTTTTTCCCCTAAGCGCTTCTGTTTTGAAGCTGTTGAAAACAGTTTGCCTATAACACTTTTTCTGTTAATTCTCAAATCTGTACTTACATCTTTAAAAAAAATCTCTATAAAGACGTGTTTGTATGTTCATACTTAATGTCTGCAAAACTTGTTTGCAAAGAGCCATAACTTACCTCATGAACTCTCTTAGAGTGTGTAATTTTGAGGCAAATGTCAAAATCTATGAGACAATTTTTACATATACAAGCTAGGGGAAATGTGTATTTCAATTCCTTTAACCTATACTTTTGAATTAGAAGTTTATTATTACCAAATGTCCTTTAGACCAATAAATAGAATACAGAAGAGATGGTAAAAGGGAATGGACTTTTTTTACTTAGTGCTACGTGAGCCTGCCTGCCCACCTCTCCAACTCAAAGACACGTGTCATGAAGGCCAAGGTCCTATCTTATTCAGTTTCATATTACCAGTGCCTAACATAACCCATGGCACATAAGGGCAGTAAATGACTGATCCTTGTAGATCAGGTTCCTAAATGGAGATGAGCACTGGAAGCTCACAGTTCATTGCAAACCAGCAAAACCTTCACAAACCCTTCTTGACACGTGACATACAAACTCATGTCTACATTCGGTTTTCCTTGTGATAATTGTATCACTGTGGTTAACAGCGTAATTGCCACTATTGTTAAATATGTTCACGAATTCGAGTAAGCAGTCATGGAGATAGTCTTTGGCTGCTAGACTTCTAAGTGAGTTAAAACTTCTTAATCCTGCAGAAGTTAGGGTTAAGATATGTTGGGTTTAGTCACACTCTTTAAGACGAAAGAGTCTTACAGAGAGGCTGATTCCTCTGGTACAACAAAATAGGGAGCCTATTTAGTTTTGGGAGGACCTGTGTGGGGTCATTGCCAACATGACTGCCAAGGAGTCTGCAGAGAATTATTGCTCACCCTAAAAATAATTATTTTTCTTCTTATTACATAAAATTGTGGGTACATTCTAGAAAATGTGAATATGCAGGCAGAGAAAATTATAACAGTATTCACTCTATCCTTCCATCTTTGAAACTTTGTATATTATAAAAGTGCACTGACTGATTTATGCAGTTTACTTTAAATGGAATCATGCTGTTTTGTAACCTAGTTATTGCTCATTTTTAAAAATTACATTTTTTTAAAAAATAGAGATACATTCACAAAGTTTAATATTCAAAAGTTAAAAAGTTCTGTCCTCTCATCCTTTTTCCCCTGCTACCAGGTCTCCTCTCTGGAGGCTACTCATGACGACACTTTATTTTATACACTTTTATTTTTATACACATATTTTATACATATGCCTACACACACACACAGACACATATATATATATATATATTTCCTTTTTTAAATTGTTTTAAATGTTTATTCATTTTTTGATAGAGACAGAGCGTGAGTGGGGGAGGGGCAGAGAAAGAGGGAAACACAGAATCCGAAGCAGGCTCCAGGCTCTGAACTGACAGACATAGCCTGATGCAAGGCTCGAACTCATGGACCATGAGATCATGACCTGAGCCGAAGTCGGATGCCCAACCGACTGAGCCATCCAGGCGCCCCATATATATATTTCTTATATGTGTATTCTGCCACATTCTTACACAAATAGCAGACTATTAAATTTTCCAGGTCTTCTGAGCTGAAGATGGCAAAATGAGATGAGACGTGTGAGCAAGCTATGGAGGAAATGCCTGTAGGGGCAAAAAGACGAGGAAGCCCAAAGAGAAGGGGAGGGTGGCACCTTATGATGTAGGTCTGACCCCCATGAAGGAGTGACAGAAGGAGGGCCAGAGGGTAGGGTTTCAGATTGCAGTGCAGTTCTAAGAAAGCCCAGCCACAGTTGCCCATCACAGGTATCTAGTATCTTATAAGAATGAGTGTGATTAGAAGACCTGCCATCCTCAGGTATTAGCTATGAGCAACTCATGAGGAGTGTGGGCTCAGGGTAGATGTGGTGGGAGATTCCAAGGGTAGCACTGGAGCACCTGCTACTTACTCTCCTGGCAGGAGACCCTCATGGGGCATGCCCATGGCTGCCCCGACCACACACGGTTCCGCACCACGATCTTTCATGTTACAGTTTATTTTGGTAATTGTCCCACGACAGTACATAGAGCTTCCTCATTCCTCTCTTTATGTTAATATATTGTTTCAATATACATATATGTACCATAATTTATACGCAGCCCCCGTTGATAGACATTTAGGTTGCTTCCAATGTTTTGCTATTCCAAACAAAGCTGCAATAAAATAACTTTATACATATACCATTTCAGGCATGTACAAGTCTGTCTCTAGGATAAACTCCCAGAAATGGTTTTCCACTTTTAATTTTAATGGCATTGCCCTCCATAGAGTTGTACCAGTTTATAATCCCCCCAGTGTAGAAGGCAGTATATGAGACAGTGCCGGGTACAGCAGTGTGCACTTGGTTTCATTTCATCCATCCATCCACTCATTTATCTAGCCAGACATCCATTCCCATCCAGCTCCACTTGCCCCACTGGTGAGTACCCTTGTCATGGCACCATCTGTGCAGCCGTGCACACAGCCCTGAGGGTAAAGCCGTGGCTCGGGGCTGCAAAGCAGGGCTCAGCTGAGGGGAGATGTGGCACCAGAGAGACAAGGGCAACACTGCCCCTGTCACATTCGACTTGTGTACGATCAGAGCCTCCTGGGAATAGAGCCACATTCCTGTATTCCCTCATAAAAGCGAGCAACGCAAGCAAACAAAAACACTTTTATCAAATTTGTCAAATTTTGATCGAATTGATTTGGGGAAATTGAGAAATTACAGGGGCACCAAAAAATAAAAAGGAGAAGAAAGAAAGATAAAAGAATAAAAGCAGCAATCATAGTTTCCGTTATTATGTGTGTGCCTCTAATATGCACACATGTAATGTCTACAGGTAAGCATGTCTATTACACATGTGATTTATAACCTATGAAAATGTACACTGTGAACATGTGAACAGCTTTCTGACATTTATTTGTCTTCAAACTAACAGTGATTCTCCATCTCCCACCAGCTTCTCTGTACTCCTCTTCTGTGGAGGGTTTACATCACAATTATGCTCAGCTCCAACTTCATTGTGTCCCTTGTGGTGGAGGTAAGTGCCCTCCGGCTTCTGATCACTGTGGGTAGGGATGGACGGGGCATTCTTTGGGAGTCTGAAAAAAGGAACAGCCTTAGAGGATAAGAGTCAGCAGTCCAAGAGGCTCCCTGCCCTGGTGACATGAGCAATGGTGCTTTCCTCTAGTGAGCTCCAAACAAGGTGTTAATTTTCTCATCGACATGGTGGACCTGGAGAGAATGGGATTATGATGTCTAAGGACCTGTTCGTTTCTAAAATCCACAAGTAGAGAACTGACTCAATTCGTTTTTTTGAAATTACGTATGATTCACATACTACAAAATTCGCCTTCTTAAAAAGTGTGCAGCTCACTGAGTTGTGCAACCATCACCACTAATTCCAGAACATTCTCATCACCCCAGAAGAAATCCTGTACCCATTAGCAGTCGTTCCTCATTCCCCCTTCCCCCTTCTTCACCCCTTGGCAACCACTAATTTACTTTCGGTCTCCACGCATTTACCTATCAGGACATTTCACATAAAGGGAATCATAGAATACGTGGCCTTTTATGTCTGGATTCTTTCACTTAACAACGTCTATTTCTTTTACTTTACACATGGGAAATAAGATTCATAGTGAGCTTTTCTTAGATTTGATTCTTCATCTCCCATTTACTCCATTTCCTCAGTGAAATGAGTTTGTGGTCTCCTTTCTTTGGCTATGTGGTTCACTCTCCTCCTTCAGCGCTGTTATTTAGACCAAATCTTCATTCTTCAAAGCCTCCTGGAGAACAGGGGTCACCGTTAGAAAAGACATCTATGTCAAAGGGGAGGTGAGCATCAGATTCCATCTGTCCCCAGTCTGGGTGGCAATGTTTCCAGTGGCAAACACAGCCTTATGCCAGTGAGGGGAGAATCCCTGGAACCTGACTTCTCTGCAGCACCTTCCTTAACAGGCAGGGTAAAAACCACACAGGAGACAGTGGCAGAAAAGAACATAGAATTAAGGTACTAGAGCCTCTCTCTGTGTGCATATCCAGGACTTCTCAAACTTGAGTGGGCATCAGAGTCACCTGGAGGGTTTATTAAAACCCAGGTTGCCCAGCCCTTCCCCTAGCATTTCCGATTCAAAGGTCTAGAATAGGCACAAGTGTTTGTCAGGTGATTCTGATACTGCTGGTGGAGGGACCACACTGTGAAGTACCGTGCTAACCCATATGGTCTCCAAAGCCACCAAATTAATAAGAGAGGGTCGCATGAGTGTCCTCATACCCAGCTGCAGAAGGATGAACCTTGCCCTTTAAAGGATAATCTTATGTTCGTACCTTGTCCCTGTCAGTGATCACATTATTTCCTCTGCCTGGTATAGCTTCCCCCAATATCTCCTTATGGGAATGCTATTCCATCCTCTATGGCACAGCAGTAGTAGTATCGTCTTCATGAATCTTTCCCAAAGCCTGGATGGGTGAGTCAAGTAACAGTGGTTTAAACAGTCAAGATATTTATTGTCTCACTTAACCGGAAGATTCGAGGTAAGTGGCCATAGAGTTGGTTCAGCAACTCAGTGGTGTCATTGGGGATCATCAATCTTTCTCTCTTCTGCCTCCCCATCTTTAGATACGGGCCTTTCATATTTGCGTGTATTGCTTATGGTGTCCAGATAGCTTCCGCATAGCTGAGCATTACCTGTGTTTTGATGCAGGAAAAAAAAATGGAAGGAGAGGCACCAGCAAGCTTTTCTTCCCTTAAGTATGAACCTTTTATAAGGAAACAAAGTCATTTTCTAGAGCCACCCTTCAGACTTCCTCTTATGCCTCATTGGTCAGAACTGTGTCTTATTGTCATCCTGAGGAGAAAAGGATTCTGGGAAAGTGGATCTATGCCAAACATTAGACAGATTTGCTGACATTGTGTGTGAGTTTTTTCCTCTTAGGTGGGCAGGAAAAAGTTGGGAGGATTGTGCTATAGGTAATCGAGCAACAAAGTCTCCCATAATCCTCTAGCAGGAAGCCATTCGAATGTCACCATGTTTGCAGATAAAAGAAAGCATAAGCCGGAAGTAGTTCACCTGGGTTGGAATCCTTTCTTGCCGCCTGACTCTGGGCAGCACTTGCAACTCCACTTCTCTATGTCTCCGTTTTCTCATCTGAAACGCCGTGATAATAAGGGTACCTAACCTTACAGGGTTACTGTGAGCATGAAAGGTGAACACAGAAAAGCATGTAGTAAATGTTTGATAAATATAAACTATTATCATTATGTTATCTCTTGTGATACTTAGCATTTCTTAGTTTGTATCTATCAGTCATGCAGGCTTTCATTTGTTCATTCACTCCACAAACATTTGTTGACCCTGTGCCATGACCTAGGGTGCAATTCGAGGCAAATCCTGATGATGGAGGGATGCTGCTCACAGTCTACAGCAAGTGTGTAGATTGTGTAAACGGCACTGACAAGAACTCATCTCAGTATCTACAGTGTCTAAAACCCTGCTTTATTCTAATAGAAGCTGGGTAAAGCTTTGTTCAATTATTAAATGTTAAGAAGTGACGCTGCTTGCCTCCAGCAGATGGAGAGGATAATTTGACACTCATGAAAGATTAAGTTTCTCCTTTGTTTCTCGAGTCCACTGAGAAATGGAGACCGGCGTAGATGTTCAGTGGGGGTTCCCAGCAGCTTTCACACTGAGAAATGATGCTGTGGGGTCCTAGCTCTCACCCCCAGGCTCCTGCATGGCAGTCTTCACTTATTCGAAGTTACCTTCTGCTGTCAGTAGGCATTCAGGAACAAACCAAAGCCATTTGAGTCTGTGGTTGAAGGAAGTTGTAATGGAGAATTACAGACACTAAGATTTCATGCCCTATGAGGTGAGCAGAGTAGGTAAAGACCGCAGGCTATCACGGATGCAGCAAGATGTTTTCCTCACATAGCTCTAGGTATATCTGACAGGAGATACTAAAGATTGGTGGCCAGCTGGTGACAAAGATGGTCCAGAGAGGTTTCAAGGGACAGGCATGGGGGATGGCTGGCCTCCTGTTGCACAGTTCTAAATATTTCCTGGTCTGCTGAGAGGACTAAGACTATCCCTAATTTTAGAGCAGTCTTGATTGGGATCTTATCCTCACCTTGCTTTCTCATGATCTAACCTCCAACTGAAAGGCATAGGAGCTAATCTGGATAGTTTTAATCCTTCTCGTTTTTATTACTTATGTGTTTGTGTATATATGTGTGTGTATGTATGTATGTATGTATGTGTGAATTATTTTAGTAGCCAATCTGAAGAGCTTGTGTGGTGAAGTTTTTGTTTGTTTGTTTTATGTTTTTTGTTTTGTTTTGTTTTGTTTTACAAATCATATTTCTTCAAGGGTTTCCTTTTGTTTCTAGTTCTACATTTAATTTATAATGTAGAGTGACAGAACAGGTTACTTCTCGGTCCTTCAGTTTCCCAATCCAGACAAGCAAGGTGAGACAGGCCATTATACTTCTAGAATTGTGATAACACTCAAGGCATGTCTTATAGCACTAAAGTCTCTCTGTGTGTGTCTGTATGTGTGTTTGATTTTGTTTCATTTTGTTTGTTTTTTTGTTTAAAACCTGATAAGATATCCTAGAGGTAAGTTAGACTTTAAAGACCAGTAATTGGATACCTATGATCCTGCCCTATTCCAGCTCGATGGAGAACTACCGTTCTCTTTTTAATTAAGAAGGATGAAACAAAAAACAAAAAAACAACTTGCTGTGGGAAAGTAATAATTTGTGGGGCTGAGTACAAAATGAAAAAGTAGAATAACAAGTCTGGCTAGGTGAGCCCTGAAGTTTACAAGATGCTCTTGAGATGGCTGGGTGGGTCTTTAACAGCCTGCTAACACATGATCCATTTTTTGAGACAGAAAGATTCAGACTAGCTGTTCTCTATTATTTCCATTGGCAATGGGACTCTAATATCAAAGATGGGTGGAATTTAGGAAAGCTACTACCCTGGCAAAGGTCCTTGTGGAATCCCATAGAATTGATTCTTCCAGTCTAGCAAAGATACCACTGATAGACACCAAATGAGTTCTCATTCTGTGGGACAGCAGGCTTCTCATATTTTTTGTTTTTCTCAAGATAACTTCTAAGATGGTTAACTTTTATGACTTACGATAAAAATGAAAAAATAACACAATAACCTCTTATACACTCTGTATTATGTTATAACTTGAGGTCTGTTTGAGGCTCAGTCTAACTCATGAAATAAAATGGCAGTCCAAAATGTTTCCAAAGAGACATATCTTCTGTAATCTGCATTGTAGTGAAATACTTGTAGATGAAAGAGGCCACAGTGAATAGGGCCACAGTACATAGCTTATTGTCTTATTTATTTATTAAATTTTTTTTGATGTTTATTTATTTTTGAAGGAGGGGAGACAGAGCATGAGGGAGGAGGGGTAGAGAGAGACAGAGACACAGAATCTGAAGCGAGCTCCAGGCTTCGAGCTGTCAGCACAGAGCTCGAACCCATAAACCACGAGATCATGACCTGAGCCAAAGTAGGAGGCTTAACTGACTAAGCCACCCAGATGCCCCCATAGCTATTTGTTAAGTAAATAATTCATAAAGGTGGTAAAGGGAGGCATCTATACCATGCCCTGCCCTACACTGTAAGGAGAGTTACACAAAGAAGGAATTATTTCTAATCACTGAAGCTCAGATAAGGTAACTGATTTGTCCATAGATGTCAGAGCTGGAACTTGAATCCAGATCTCTCCAGGTGTAAGACTGTGGCCCACATTCCAATTTATTGACCTGTATTCGGGACTATGCAGTCATATGGCAGGGCACACCAAAGCCACATCTTTCTATAGGGTTATTCCATTGGGTGTGGTAGGGAGTGGACTGCAGAATTTGAATGATTTTAAATTTAATTTATATATGAGATTCAAAAGGAATTTCACCCTCGAGGCAGACTACTTCAAGCTGTTTCCAGATTCTTAAAACTGGGAAATCTCTATTTTCCCAGAAGAGCTCCTTGAGTGGAAAAGCTTGAGAGGCTGAGACCTATCTCATGAAACCACATTGGATTTGTTCTTACAGGCCTCAAGTTTTTTGTCAAGCTGGATCTAAGCAGCTAATGTGGTAGCTCCTCTGTAGGGTCTATGGAGGACCATAGCCAACCTCTGGTTGTAAAGAATAACTCTCTTATTTTGCAGGAGGCCATTATTGAAAACCGAGCCCTGTGGACAACATTCAAAAGGTGTTTTGGCTATCAATCAAAAAGCCAGTATCGGATATGGCAGAGGGCCTTGGCAGATGATCCCAGCTGGCCCCCGCTAAACCAAACGTCCTACTCTGACATGCCAGAGTGTGGCAGCAGGGTGTCTTACAGCAATCCGGTGTTTGAGAGCAATGAGGAACAACTCTGAAGCCAAAGTGATCTCTTAGGTGATAAAGCATAGAAACGATGACAAAAGGGACCAGTTTCAGTAATTTTCAAACAATGGGACTCTTACAAAATCAGCTGGAGTTTTTGGAATAAAAAAACCTATCCAATCACGGTTGCAAATTCAAGTTTACCTGATAAAATACTTTCTACAGAGAACACTGCCCCCAGAAGAGTGCCTTCCTCTTGATTCTGAAAGTATTGATGGTGTTGGTGAATCAAGAGTGAGCTAACGATGGCAATCAGCCCAGAGACTGGGAGGCTAAAGGACAAGGAGAATATATACTCTCTTTTCTTAGGTAACATTTTTTAAATGAATTGAAAGTAGCACTATGTGTAGCCATAGAATTGTAACATGTGAAGGATCACCTTTGAATTCTTATTTTATTGATGGAAAAACAAGTGCATGAGAGCCATTATACCAGTCTTCACTGTCTGGTTTCCTTTCCTGCATAGTACTTTCAGAGTTGAGACATTTTCTTCTGCTTCTGGCCTTCCCCTACATATTTGGAAGGGTGGGCTAAGCTCATGCTTCAGTAACAAACAAGTCCCTTGTCTCAGTGGCTTAACACACAAGAGCTTCTTTCGTGGTCCAGGTGACTCTGTAGACTAGCTCTCCTCAGTGGTGACTGCTTCAATCTGTCGGCTCCACCGGCTGAAAACAAGTACTCCACGTTCACTATGACGGGAAAGGAAGAGACTGGAGAAGGCACAAAGGCTTTTCACTGCCTCACCCAAAAAGTGGAACGCCTCTCTTCCACTACTCACATCTCATTAATCAAGGGTTTGGCAAAGGAGCTGGGAAGTACAGTCTCCTGTGTTTAGGGCTGGTTTCATGGGCACATGACCTGTGCAGTCACCTGGGGCCCCATGCTTAGAAGGGCCCCACATTTGGTTTAATGCTTTGCTGCTGCCATCTCGAAATTCTTAATTTTTGATGCTCTTTGATACATGCTACTTTAGTTTCTCTCCCAGGAACCCGAGCTGGACCAACTACATAATTTGTGGGGCTGAGTACAAAATGGAAATTATTTTTGAGAAAAATTAGTCTTGTACCACAACATTATATGTTATCAATTGATGTAAGTGCTTATGCAATCTACACATTTCTTAAATTTGAAAAGGCTTCAATTTTCAGGAAACAGAAATTGCCCTTATTTTATCACTATTACAATTTTGTTATCTCGGATTCATTTAGCATAGAAAACATCCAGATTTCTGTTAGCTCAGCAGACAACTATGAGTTTTAGGAAAACATCCACAGATAGTATTTTAAAGCAAAAGCAAAATTTTCATTACAAACCTCAAATCCTAGGTGAAGGTTCTGGACGGGGGAGTGTCCCAAGCTGGCTTTTCTCCTTATCAATAGCCTCTGCAAGCATTCCCTTCCCTGGCTGAATTCCGGAGCATGGCTGGAGGCTCTGTGGCTGCAGATAATTCTGGAAACACAGTGTTTCTCAGCCATGAAAGTATCTTGTTGCTTCTGGTTTTAAAATAGGGTGTGAAGAATCATGTAAATAGGCTGCAGAATCATTGTCTTCCTTGGTACAGAAAGAAATGTTTCCTTTTACAAAGTTAGCCACAGCAGAGATATGGTAGCTCTGAATGTCTTTTTCTAAAACTCGTAGTTTTCTCATTTTTCAACATGGCAGGCTGGAGATGGTCTACAACCTAGTCCTGGGCGAGGGCATTCCCACCTAAAAGATCCCCTTACCAGGTGCTGTCACCTCTCTTGTCTCATTTGCATTGCATGATTCACTCAGACTCAGGCAAGGAAGGGCTTATCCACTTTTACACGTGAGGAAACTGAGATTCAGAGTAAGGAGAGCAGACCCAGGCCTCAGACACAGATCTCCTGAGCAAACCTTCTGTTGTTTCCAAATACCTCCTAATTACAAAGCTCCAGCAGGGCTGGGTGTTTGGGGTGATCTCACAGTAAAACAAAGAATAGGTTTCTTATTCGCCAGGTGGAAGGAAGCAACCTTTTGCTAATACCAGGGCCTAATGTTCAAATGAATGCCAGGCATCCTGCCAAGCTCGGGCTAGAGGCAGGTTAAAAACAAAACAAAACTAAAACCTATGAGTGTCTGTCTGTCTTTCTGAGACTCTGAGTTGCTCTTACCTTGGTCCTAAGTTCCATCCTCAGTGATTCAACAAGACCGGCAGGAAAACAGAGAGGGAAGACTCCATTTCCTCACCAGCCAAACAACCCTAAAATCTTTGTCAAAAGAGACTTATTCTGAAGACTGTACTTGAAGTTAACTGTAACTGAGAGGTAGTGAGAAAATGCTTTACTTGAAAAAATGGGGTTGGGGGGTATTGTCAAGGGATGTGAGAGTTGTTTTCAAATACTTGAAGGGTTCCTGTGGGAGAGAAGGCTCCCACCTGTGCCTGGTGGCACGCTCAGTGTGTAAAGGGCACAGTGGGAATGGCTTCAGGCTGACACGAAGACCACTGCCCCAACAGCTCAAAAAGCAGTGGAAGCTGGTGACCCATGAGGTGTGTGCCCCATGACATTGGCAGTACAAGGGGATATTCAGAGACCAATTAGAGGTGGAAGTCAACTATCCGATGGAATTCAATTACCTACCAGATCCTTTTCAGACTTGATATGCACATGTCTCAATCTTATGCTGTGATGTGAACCATTTACTGTCACTGCCCACATAGAATATCAGGCTGCCTATTGTGGGGAGACGGGCTGGGGAGGACAGATTTATAGCCCTGTGAGGTCCCACAGTCAAATGGGCTTGACTGCTCTGTACCTTGGAAGGTGGCTTTGGTTGGGGATAAGATTCTAGAAAACAGGTACCCACTGATGGGTCCTGACCACCAAACTGACAGCTGGGACATACTTCTGATGTGTGTGTTTTCATAGAAAGAGCTGCTTGAAAAAAATCAGTAAAGAAAATGTGGGAGAATGTGCCAAACCTGAGGTCAGAGTACCTGCGCCTGATACGCTTGTCTGACCAGGACTTGGAGGAGAAAAGAACACAGTCATCTGATCCACATCATTTAAAAGGTCCCTTGTATGTTCGCTCCAAGGTACGCAGCTCTGACCCACAGAGAAGAACTCTGGCTCTGGGTTCTTCTCACGAAACATGTAATGATCTGCGAATGGAAATATGTCTGTGCCATCTGCACCCTCTGAGCTCATAGAAGGGTGCGTGTGCACACTTGCAGATGCAATGACTAGAAAAGCAAGTATTTATTCAGAGTCCTGTATTTAGTTTATGCTGTAATAAGTCATTCTGTGCAAAAGAGGCAAGCATAATCTGTAATTCTGGTGTTATAAAATCAACCTTTTTCCCTTTCTGCAGTGGGGTATTTCACTGTGGCTAATACTCAGGAATGTGGAATCAAAAGCACATCTTTACAAAGTTTTAGACATTTCCTAATGCTGTAGACACCATTATTCCCCGCTTGGTAACAGGGCACTACCGTCTACAAAAACTTTTGCACTCATTCTCTTGTTTAAGCCTCATGACAATCTAAAGAGGAAGGCAGGGCAAGAATTACTATCCTCCTTCTTTTGATGAGGTACCAGACCCTCCAAAAGTCTCAGTAACTTGTACAAGGGCATGTAGGAGCTGGAGCCGTGTTCAGACGCAGGACTTCTGCCAATGAGTTCTCTGCTCTGTCACTCTCCCATGTTTCTCCTGGATGAAATGTTTGTAGCATTGAAGAATAAGAAGGCAATCAAGGCAAGGTAACCATCCAGTGGACTGCCGTGACAAGTGTAATTGCTTCCAGAAAGAGATTTTAGTTCTCATAGAAGTTCTCTTGAATTTGATCATCAGTCACAGAAAGGTCAACTCCCATCGCTGAGGAGTAAAATCCAATAACCAGAGCCCTACAGCCTATTTTGTGGGAGCAGATATAGCTCTGGTTTGTGATTTCGGTCTCCAGAAGCAGAAACCTATATCTTTGCTTGAATTTTGCTCGGCCTCCACTTTGTCCAGCATTTTCGAGTCATATGGACTCTGTCTTGGCTTTAGGCTAACCTCCCTCATGCCAATTGGTAGCTCATTATTGCCAGCACTCGGTAATTCACTCACTCCAGGCATACAGGGACTTTCCCAACTCAATACCTTTGCTCATGCTGCTTTCTTTTTGGGGGCATCGATAATTCTTACTCTCATCCCCACATGCCCAAATCCCACTCATTCTCAAGACCCAGTTAGAATGCCACCTGGTCTGCAAGCCAGAAGGGAGATCTCTTCTGTCTACACACTGCTCGCACTCCTCAAATGTCTCCTTTGTGTGGCAGGCACCTCTTTTGATCATGCATTATGGTCCTGTGCCATTTTGAATTCCTCCAACTCCCACCCAACTCCACTTTAACTAGAGTGCACATTCTCTGAGGGTAGGGACCAAGCCTGATACTTCTCATCTGCCCACTCGGCACCCAGCACAGGGCAGTGGTTGGGGCTCGGCAAGCAGCTGTGGCATGATTGAATAAAAAATATAATCACTAGGACATTTTGTTGATTTATTTTTCCTCCTTTGTCTGTGAACATCTGCTTTCCATGCAGTACAAAGAAGCTGAACTAAAACAATAGGACTATGAATAAAAACACAAAGTGCAAAGTATAGTGATTCCAACATGGAAGCTTCATCAGTCCAGCTGCCCATTTACATGGCAGAGTGCGGAGGTATGCTGTGGAGTTAGATGGGTTAGGCATGTGTTGCAAAGACATTCTCAATGTGTAGGGGACCCAAGGAGTGAATGTGTGTGCAGGGACAAAAGCTCTCTCAGGGATATGCTCAACCCAAGGGGAGGGAAAACTGGGGCAGGGCACTTTGTTTAAAAACCAAGGGACAAGGTTTTGGAGGACAAGGGAAGTTTGAGTACGACTGGGTGTGTATTCTCTCTGTTCTCTGGTTTCACCCTAACTTTCAGAACTTTTGCAAGGACTTGGGAAGCTGTGATGGAGAGAGAGGGAGGGCAGTGAGGGAGAGACAGAAAGAGAGGAAGAGCTAAACCGTCCTGTGTTCTGTGTGTCACAGTGCAATAAAAGGCGGGTGGAGAGAATCCTGACAGTGTCGTGGCTGTGGGAGCACAGATGCATGTTGCTAATGGTGATCGTATCATGCACAGACACATAGGTAACAAG
Organism: Panthera tigris; assembly: GCF_018350195.1. Taxonomy (NCBI): domain Eukaryota; kingdom Metazoa; phylum Chordata; class Mammalia; order Carnivora; family Felidae; genus Panthera; species Panthera tigris. The sequence goes on from NW_024962166.1 coordinate 26,617, forward strand.
TAACATGGACAGTCTGAACATGTCTCCAAATGGCTAAAGGAGATAGAAAGTGCCTGAAGGGGATGGAGAATGGACAAGTGACACAGAGTGGCCATGCAGTCACAGAAGTCTGGGGACCCTGGCAACCAATCTCAGGGTCAGACAAGGCCCACAGAAGCCTCGGGCAGGAGCAGAGATCATCTCAGAGTGGTGACCTGTGGTACCTAGAGCCAAGCCCGGTGGCAGGAGGGGAGAGCATGCTGTGAGTAGGAGCCCTACAAGCAGCATCACTTGCAGAGGGCTTCTGTGGAAATTCTCAGTGACTCAGGAGGGACTTCAGAGTGGTAGGCCATCTGGGATCCAGGTTGTTCCAAGTTTATGTTAAGCAGAAAACATAACTTATAAAGATAGGAAAGATTCCTCCCCCCTAGGTGAATGCCTATTTAGTGGAAGTCCATACAGGAACATGTAGGAGGGATACTCTGAGAAAGCTCCACAGAGCCCTAGCCACTCTGTCCCTGGCCTGCATACGGACAGAACAAAGCACAAGAGGAGGTGACTGCACAACTGGCTGGATCCTGTGGTCTGAAAGCTGAGCCAATTCTGTCCTCACCTAACCCGAGGCTAGCCTTGAGAATTTGGTGAACTTGATAGTCTTAAGAATCAAGCCACCATCCATGACTAATTGGAAACCGGTTTGATTTGAGGCTAATTTTGTAGGTCTGGATCCTCCCTAATGGATCCCAGAAACTGATTTGGTCTGGATGCCAAGAGTGGTAGTTGGGAAAGGCCAAATCTTTGTGTATCCACCCACAGCTCTGCCTAGCACAGTGGGGAAAGTTCACAAGTGTCCCAGAGAAGAGTGGGGTGGCTCCAGGCAGCAGGAGTCTGGGCGTGCACCTGGGGCTGGGGTGAGGGCAGAGCTGGCTTTGTTGACACAGCAGTCTTGCCAGCTGAAGTCATTGGCTCTTATTCAGAGCCCCATGTACTCGGATAGAGTACCACACAGTACTCGGATAGAGAAAACCAACCTCAAATTTCCTTTTGGGCAATGGCATATGTCAGTTAAGAGTACGAGCTTAGGCATCACACCCTTCTGAACTCTAATCCAGACTTTCCTGATTTGCGACTTGAGCAAATTAGTCACTGTGTCTACATCTTGACTATTGGCACGTGAATATTATTTACGCCCTTCTTCATAACTGCAGATGTCAAAGAAAATTAAATGTGGCAATAGTTTCTTTTCCTTCATCTCTAAAACTTTAAGGAGGGTCCTTAAGTCTTGGCCTGGCACATAGTATAGCTCTTCAATGTGTTGTGTGAATCAGTAAAGGAGGATAAGAGAATATGCATAAATGAAGAAGGAACGAACTAACGAACACACAATTCTAGGACTTGAGTGTAATTCTAGTTTAATTAAAACGTAATTATCCATAATTGACTAATTATTTAAAATTATTCTTTTTTATGTAGTCTGCTGATTCTTATTTATTTATTTATTTGTTGTTATTTTTTAGGTGTCTATTTATTTTTGAGAGGGAGAGAGAGAACACGAGCAGGGGAGGGGCAGAGAGAAAGAGAGAGGGAGAGAGAGAATCCCAAGCCAGGTCCACACTGTCAGTACAGAGCCAACTCCAGGGCTGGATCCCATGAGATCATGATCTGAACTAAAGGTGCTTGACCTAAGAAGCTGAGCTACCCAGGTGCCCCTGATTGTTATGTAAAATGAGGTAGAGAATGACCTACTTCCAGCCTTGGTTTATAGAATCAGTAACTTGCAATTCAAAAGAGTCAACTTTATTTTTAGACCTCGTTTTGTGTCCTTGTCATCCTAGCATATGACTATGGTGAAGGCTTTTTACAGTTGGTCCTTCAAGTCTACTGGATCTTGAAATGAGATGCAAAGACCTGCGCAAGGAAGTCCAAGTTGGGGCATATTTATAGGTAGTGTTTAGTTGGCCTCTTGGCCGTCCCATTATGTGTTAGCTCACTCTATCCAGGAAATAATTCACAGCAATTTATAGGCTTCCTGTGGAACCTGGTCCCCAAACTCGAGCCGTCGTGAAAATCCCCAAGTTGCTTATTAGGAATAAAGTCCTGGGCCCAACCTCACGCATACTCAGTCGGAATCTCTGAGATGAGTCCAGAGGAGTTGTATCTTTAGCAAGCTCTCCAGGTGATTCTGATGATGAATCAGGTGTTGGAACTGGGATCCTAAAAGAATAACTTAGATTGTCCCTAAATGTGCTATCTTGCCCTTGTCCCCATAGAGATACATCTACAATTTTTTCCTGCCAACCCAGCAGTGGGGAGAGAACTTTTTTTTTTTTTTTTGGTGTAATTCCTTTGGAAATACTGTGTTTATCACCCTGCATTCTCTACTCCATGTTATAAAAGACTCTGGTGGGAAGAAACCCCACTGACAGACTTCTCTCCCTTGAGATGAGTCCAGTTATCCCTGCTCTTTGTTAAAACTCTAAGTCCTCTGTTCTTTTCTTTTTTAAATTTTTTTAATGTTTATTTATTTTTGACAGAGAGAGACACACACACACACACACAGCATGAGTGGGGGAGGGGCAGAGAGAGAGGGAGACACAGACTCCGAAGCAGGCTCCAGGCTCTGAGCTGTCAGCACAGAGTCCGACGTGGGGCTCGAACTCACAGACTGCGAGATCGTGACCCGAGCAGAAATCGGACATTCAGCCGACTGAGCCACCCAGGTGCCCTTGATTTTTTTCATTTTTTAATGTTTGTTTATCTTTGAGAGAGAGAGAGAGAGAAAGAGAGAGCAGGAGTGGGGGAGGGACAGAGAGAGAGGGAGACACAGAATCTGAAGCAGGCTCCAGGCTCCAAGCTGTCAGCACAGAGCCTGACTCAGGGCTTGAATCCACGAACTGGGAGATGATGACCTGAGCTGAAGTGGGATGCTTTATCGACTGAGCTACCCAGGCTCCCCCATTCCCTATGTTTGTAATCGTCTGGCCTCATCCAGGCTGTTTTCTTCCCAGGGAAACCTCCTGGATTGACAAATATAATCGAAACCCTGATCTTTGAGCGGAGACAACATCAATTTCAGAAATGCTATTGCCCTTCTGTTCAGCATCCATCACTGGTCTCAGTGGTCATCAGCATTGTCAGTAGCAATGAGGGAGGCAGGAGTGGGGGTTTAGTGTTCACCATGGTAGTGATCTGACAGCACCGGGGCATTTTTGGCCACTAGTCAGGTTCCAGTTGGTGACTTACCTGACAAATACAGTTAACACTTGACAATCATTCTCACTGGCATTTACTGTGCTCAGCTGACAAGCCATGCAACTGGCAGTCGGTGTAGATTTGTTCTTGTGACCAGTCATCAGGAAAGCCCTCCCAAATATCAAATTACACAGACATTCTGTTCTTATGCAGCTACTAAATACACAGAGTACCCTGGGCAATGTGGCATAAGTTTTGGCAAGTTTAAGGTCCTTGACAATAGTCAATCCATTTCCAGCAGCATAAAATAAGTTACGACTTCTCTTGGAAAGTTTTTAAAACCTTAGGCAGAAAAAATGGTAAAACTAAACTCAGGCGTTTTATGGAAAATTTTACAGCAGGGAGAGAAGAAATTGGAGGCCTTGAGGTGAGGTTGCTGGGTAAAAGCCAGGTGAGGGCATGAGAAGGTGAAATCTGCTTATATAGCCGGTGGTTTCCTTCCCCCCAATAGAAATGGGTTGATGGTACCTACGTAGATTCAGGGGATACAAATACCAGGAAGCCTTAGTTCTTTCCTGAAGTTGGGTTCCCAGAAACAGACACCGGGACAGGGATTTATGTGCAAATATTTTATTAAGGAACTGTTCCAGGAGAAACTGGTAAAGTAGTGGAAGAAGAGACAAGTAAGAATGTGATTTTTGGCAAAGTGTTAACCTCAACCTGATGCTGCCAGGGAGCTTGGGAGTGCACACTTCACCTCAGTGTCCTAACTCTTGGCGAGGGAGAAAAGGCTCAGACTCAGCCTTCATCATTGGCTCAGGACTGCTTGGGGAGAGTGGGGGTGGGGAGTAAATTCCAGGCACTTTGGGGTCTTTGCTGGGACAGGCAAAAGGGCTCAAAGGCAATCCTCTGCAGAGAATGGCCAATGCAGGTCATTAGAAGAACATGCAAACACCTGTTGAGGCTTCAAAGGCATCCACAGGGATTTAACCAGACCACAGATAGTATCTGCTCTAGTTCTGTTTTCCACTCTGCCAATGACCATCCTAAAGGAAAAACTCTGTACACATCTGCCCAATCTGAAACATGGAATATTGTAAAGCAGATTCTCTAGGCAGGGACAGAGTGATTTATTCATTTACACATTATTTATTGAGCACCTACCATATCTGCCACTCCCTGAACTTAATGCTGGGATTTGAAGAACGGTCCTTTCCCTTGAATGTGGTAAGAGTTTTGTTACTGACTTATGTATAAAATGCTATGGGAATGGACCCCAGAGCAAAGTTGGTGAACCCACGGGCCACGAGGGCTACCAAACCTGGACGTATAAACCATTAGGAAAATATAATCGACTCCATAACAGATTAAGTCAATTAATACTTATTCAATGACTGAAGATACAATACTTTTAAAATCACAGCATAAGCAAGTGCATGAGAAAGAATAACTTTCAATCCTCCACACCAAATTACGGTATCTGCAATGCATCTGAAGCTAATTTTTTAAACTCTTTTTAATGTTTATTTATTATTGACAGAGAGAGAGAGAGACAGAGCATGAGTGGGGGAGGGGAAGAGAGAGAGGGAGACAGAGAATTCGAAGCAGGCTCCAGGCTCCGAGCTGTCAGCACAGAGCCTGACGTGGGGCTCGAACTCACAGAGTGTGAGATCATGACCTGAGCCAAAGTCGCACGCTCAACCGACTGAGCCACCTAGGTGCCCCAACTAATTTTATAATCAAAACCAAGAAGATCCTAAGGTTTGATGCAGGCTCTCATACTTGACCCCCATGAGGGCCATGGAAGAGCTGGCCCAGCTACCTAACTTGTGTCTCTGTCCCCTACAGAGGGCAGCTGAATGGGCAGCCAGGCTTGGAACAAGAGCAGAAATGAGAACCTCATGAATCAGGAGTCAGTTGTAAGTGGGGGAGGTGGAATACCTTTTCCCCCTTGCTTCACATTCTCTAATCAGAAATCCTTGAGCTGCCTTGTTTTCTACTATAAGTTCAGATATTCTAACAATCAGTGACTTTCAAACATAACTTCTGGCAACAGATTCTGAATCATCCAGTTTCTACAGGAGGAAGACACCTCAAAGGATCTAGCTGAGCAGTGAATGGTTAACATATCAATGACTAGTTGGAACTGAGCTTGTGGATGAAAGATGAGCTTGTCAAAGCCCTTTTGTGACATGGGTCACAAGAGCAGCTGGAGGAAAGCAGAAAATACAGATTTAGATTCTGGAACTTGACTCCAGTAGTCTGAGCTCAAGGGCAGGGTTTGAGGCTCATTCAGCTCTAGATTCTCATTTTAGGGCCTAGAACAGTGCATTGCATACGGCAGCTTTTCACCTGTGTGGGCAGAATGGAATGGAGCTGAACAGGTCGGTGAGTCATTGTACACCTCTAAGGGATGCTTTTTTGCCAACCGCATAAAATCTAATTCCTTAGCTCGATCAGATTTCCATCCACTGGCTTCAACTTGGTTATCTAGTTTTTTTCTTCCAAGGCTCTTCAAAAAGAATAAAGCAAGGTACATGTTGTGAGCTGAAATATTTTTGTATAGTAAGTGCAAATTTTAGTTGATACTTGAAATATAGTGCTGACTTTGAATAATATCTTTAAAATTTAAGTTTTGTGGGTTTTTTTAAGGTTATTTATTTTGAGAGAGAGAGAGAGAAGAAGAGAATGAGTGGGAAGGGGCAGAGAGAGAGGGAAAAAAAAGAGAATCCCAGTCTGCAGGCTGTCAGCACAGAGCCTGATGTAGGGATTGAACTCATGAACCAAGAGACCATGACCTGAGCCAAAACCAAGAGTTGAACAGTTAACCAAATTGTGTTCTGAGTCAGGGACTGTGGGAGGAAATGATACTCTCTTAGTTCTATACTTCCTCTGGCTTTACTCTGAACAGTAAGTCCTTGTAAGGTCTAAGACTAGGCCTCTGAGGGGAATCATTTCTTCAGGACTGTGTGTGAGGTGAGCCTTTCCCTCCCTTTCCTTTTGCATTTCCTCATCCTGCTCCTCCCTCCCCTCCTGTCTCTGGAAGCCTTACCTTATGGCATATGGTGGTGACAACTTCTTGTCATTAGTAAGGAGATTGCCTTCGGGGTTCACGGGATGAACTGTGTTTTGCTTCCAGCCACAGGGGATCAAGAATCTGCTGCCTTCAGATAGAAAGGATCCGAGAGTCCTAACGTCCCAATGTCCCAACGTAAGTTATCACCTCCTGAGCACTATGGCTGTGCAGCCTGGAGGAAGTCATTCCTACTAATGCTGATGTGGCTTCTCGCACCAGAGATCCTTTCACCCTTGCCCCACTTCCCTGCTACACACATAAACGTAACTGGCGACTCTTCCACACGTGGGCCTGCAAGGGGCTGGCTAAGCCACAGGAGTGTGACTGGCTTTATCTGGCTTATGGACATCTGACAGTGGATCCTTTGACCTTTATCAGTTGCAGATCCTCTGGGAGTTAGGGTTTAAGGCAGATGTGATTATTTTCTCTGCAGAGCATGTCCTCTGGTGGCTGAAGCAACAGCTCAGTACTTACAAAACCTCAAGAGTATCTAATACAAACTTTGACCTGGTGACTCAATTATCTGTATGGTGAGCAGGCCAAATGTCAGCATGCACACCGCTAGGGCTCGGAAGCTCATGAACTGTGGGCCATTTGTGAACAGTTGTAATTATTAGAAGACTTTATGTTGGGGGTGCCTGGGTGGCTCAGTCGGTTAAGCATCCAATACTGGGTTTTGGCTCAGGTCATGATCTCACCATTTATGAGTTCGAGCCCCACAATGGGCTCTGCACTGACAGTGCAGAGTTTGCTTGGGATTTTCTCTCTCTCTCTCTCTCCCTCCACCTCTCCCTGCACTCTCTTCCTCTCTCTCTCTCTCTCCCTCTCTCTCTCAAAATAAGCAAGTAAACATGAAAAACAAAGACTTTATGTTGAATGGAAAGAATGTTCATTAGTAGAAAGGTCTCAGGTCTAGCTAGTAAGGAGAACTCTTTAGCCACATACTAAGCAAAAACAAAACAAAACAAAACAAATGAACCCACACACATACACATACACATGCACGGGCACACATGCAATCCACTCAAAGAATGGACCAACCAGTTTGACTTGATTTATAAGCTCTTCAAGGCCAGGTGCACCCCTGTTTACATCTCCATCGTCATTGTTCTGTGCATCCCTTCTCTGCCTCTCTTCTTAAGTCATTGATTTCTCTTGATACCCCACACAGGCTATATTTCTCACCTCTCTTGAATCTTTTCCCACATTCTGCCCTTCTGTTCTCTGGCCTAACATGTGCTCACCACCCAGCTCTATCCCCCATTCCTTCCACCTGGTTAACTTCCACTCATCTTTGCGATGTCGGCACAGATGCCACTTCCTTCAGGAAGCTGTTATCCCATTCACTCTGAGTTCTAGATCCTTTCTACTTAGGCAGATGCTCACTTGTCTGTTTCTCCCAAGCAACCGTAAACTCCCTCAGGATAGTGACTTTCCTTTTTGCCACTAAATCCCAAAGGCCTAGCACGAATGTCTGGAGTATCTGTTGTTTAACATGTAATTACTGAGTAGGTGTTGAACAGAGTTGTGATGGGTGTTACATTTTTGTGTCTTTGGGCTGTAAGTAGCAGAAACCACAAACGGCAGCAGCTTTATTAAGAACGTCTCATTAAGTTTGGAACAAGGTGTCTGGAGCGAGTAGTCCCAGGCTTAGTGCCATGGCTCAGTGGTATCATAAGGATCTAAGCTCTTCTGTTCTTTGCTCTGCCATCATTAGCATGGTGATTTTCATTCTCCTTATGATCGAAAGATGGCTGCCATACTCCAAGCATCACATCCTCACCTATCGCTTTCAAAGGAAGGGAGTAAAAGATAGAAAATAAGCTATTTTCTCTTTTTCATCAATAGGTTCATCTTTTCCAGAAGACCTCTGTCCCTAGTTGTCTTTCTTTTGCACGTTACTGTTGAGAACTGGGTCACATGCCCACTCTTAGGTAAATTGTGACTCTTCCTGGTGCTTTCAGCTGAAGTCAGACTGCCCAGACAAAGGAGCTATTCTTTTAGCAGAAATATGAGTGAATAGTGGATGGGTAAGAAGTAAGTGACAGCTGCTCCTCAAGTCTTTGATTACGTTTTACTAAAACCCAGGACAACTTTCTCCAAATCTGAGCTCTACCTCAGATTGGTAACACTTAAAATGCCACATTTGTGATCACGTATTTCTCTTTAGTGTGGGCACTTCAGCAGCCTCTCTGGCATGCAAAGCTGTAATTGTTTGTTTCCATCAACCACTTCCTCCTGGGCCAGAGAGCACGTTGGATTCTCCTAAACTTCAAGGCAGCACTGGTTCCCTTGAAGGCAACCAATGACTCTCTTAGGCAGAAGAGAGAGTCAAGTGTCATCCTCTGCAGTCTTCACTCCTGGTAAGTTTTCTTCCATAGCCAAAGTGGCAAGGATTTTGCTCAGTGGATTAGATGCAATAAAAAGAAAAAAAAAAAGATAAAATTCTTTCTTATGAACAACTTAAACTTTGAGTGGATCCCAGTGCACCTATTTTTTGATAAAAATATCAAGTTCAGTGATAATTATACAATTGTGGAAATTTAGATGATATCCCCAATAATCAGCCTTTCTAGCTCCTCCTGCATTATATGCTTATCTGAAAACTTTTTACAAACTAAAAAAAGAAAGTGAAAGGAATCAGATTATTATTAGAAACTTCTTTTTTCTTCATTAGAGTTACAATAATGGTGACGATGATTATCTTTTATTGAGTGTGACAGGTGCTATTGTTGATTTTTTACAAATATCTTAGATCGTCATATCAACTATTTAATTATTTTTGACACTTTATATATTAGAAACCTAAAATTCAGATTTTAAGTGATCTGCTCAAGCTCATCAGTAGAGCAGGTACTAGAGTTCAAGTTTTCCTGATTCCAAAATGATTGCTACATTCTCCATCATGAACCCAACTCCCCTTCCTTAGATTCTCATTGTCACCCCAACATATCCATATCCCGAAGTTCCACAGGGTTTTTATTCATCTCTAACTAGTTAATCGTTTTGCCTTGGGGTTTTAGTGAAGTGGCCATTCTCATTCATTGGCTGAGATACTTATGGGCAGTGCACGAAATTATTAATCTTTCTGGTTCAACAACTTAAGTCTAGAGCCTATCACATCTCACATCAGCAAATAAACACCGGGGGGGGGGGGGAAAGAAACACACTAAGCGGATAGATGAATGGGCCAATCCTGTGGCTGAGGAGAGTATTTCCTCTCTTTTCTTTGTTAGCCTAATAGGTGAGGATTGTGGTAAGAGATTTTAAAAGCACCTGAGAAAGCAGTGACAAGTAGTGACTGCTCTGAGTTCACTGAGTTCACTGAGTTCTCAAGCAGCTTTGACTTTTCCCCAAAGAGTTAGTCAGGAGGGACCCTAACAAGTCTGGTTTAGATGGAGGAGAAGAGTAAGAAGGACCACCAGGCTCTGCTCAACCAAGGAGAGGAGAATGAACTGGTGAGTCTTCCCTTTTTTGGAGTACGGACTTCTCAAAGTATCTGAGGCTATGGGTAGGTGCAACTGTAGTGGTACTGGCTTTAGGAACTGCAGAGATTTAATTATTGTAAGGCTCCTTGAGATCCAAGGGCACAATTTTATAGTTGGGGAACGGGCTGAGAAGACTGTCTTCTAGATGATGGAGTTCTTGCCAACCCCATATGCATCGGACAGAATGAACTTTCCTTCTTAGACATTTTGTGGAGTATTCAGTGTATATCCCACATCGTGCTCAGGAAGGGGTCTCCCCCTCATCATCTGGGTCTCCATCTACTTGGACAAACTCAAGCAAAACCTGAAAGTTTTTTGTTAATTCTTATGTTTTTGGTATATCTGTATTACTGAAGCTCGGTGTGCTTTGGGTTGAAGTTATGCAAAAAGTATAGAGAGGTTTTAAGCACTAAGTACTAAAAAAAGAGAACATTGTGGCCTGGTATTAAGTATATATATATATTTTAAAAAGTTTTCACTTCTCCAGTTCTCTTTCCCTACTGCCTCTTCTACCAAACATATAGCCATCTTGAAAAATAATCATTAAAAGCTTTGAAACTGCAGGGTCTGTTTGGGATTGACAAGTTTACATTTGTTATTTTAATTGAAGCTTAGAATTCAGTGATGAAGGACTTAATCCTATTTCATAGAAAGAAATCTGAGATCAAAGAGGTTAAGTAACTTGTAAAAGGTCTTCAGTCTACAAGGGACAGGCTGGAAATCGAGCCCCCTTCTTCCCCCTTCACACTCCATGCTATTCACACTGCAACAGTGTCTGCAGGTAGGCAATGAGAAAGGAGAGGAGGAGAATGGGGGCCCAGACAGAGATGGAACACTGGAGACGGAAAGGGCCCATGAGATGTGGGTCACATAGCAGAAGGGTGTCAGTTTCCTGCTTGGTCTTCCAGTTCCCCACGAGATCTGTGGGAAATCCACACCCACCCTCTCTCCACACCCTTCTTTGTTAACCTAATAAAAATAAGTGATTTCACGTACACCTACACTGTTCAAGAAGGCAGTCCCTGGTCATACATGGTTCTTGAATGCTAGCAAAATAGTGGGACAAAAGTGAAATGTGCTCTATGTGTAACATACACACCAGATTTTGAAGATAGTGAAAGAAAAAAGAGTAAAATAGCTCAATAATTTTTATATCGGTTACACTTTGAAATGATAGTTTGGATATGTTGGGTTACATAACATATGTTATAAAAATTGATTTAATCTGCTTTTTACTTCTTTAATGCGTCCACTAGGAAATTTCAATTACAAACATGGTTCACATCAGCGACTTCTATTATCATACCACACTGATCTGGACAATGGTATAATGCTTCAAATCTTGAAGGGATTCAAAGAACTAAAACCTGCTTACCTGTATTCACTACTAAACAGCTCTGTGCCAGTTTTGATGTTTTTTTTCCCAACATGTAGATGACTGTTCATGAAAATCTTTGGCCGCTCTTTATTTTTTCTCTAACTCTGTGATGTATTTATAAAGTCTTTAGCCTAGTACTTTAATTTTCTGAATCACATGGGGTGCATAGGTCTCTCTCCTTAGCCAGGCATGTATTGAGGCACACAGTGTGCATGTCAGCCGTTGATTCAGGGTTCTCTTAGGCCATTCGTGCTGCATTTGCTTTCTAAAGGTGGTCTTGATTCTGCCTCTGAGACACAAGACATGCTTTGTTCACATGAGTTGCAAAGCCAATCTTTCCACTGGTGCTCTCCCCCTCTTTACTGACGCCTGCCAACTAAATGTCAACATTACAACTGGGAGCAGCTCCAGGGGAGGAAAGGGCTACTTGGTGTGGAAGATACAGTTTTGACAGGAGAGCTCTTCACTTCATTAATTTGTTTTCTGGGAAACAGTGAAGGATTCCTGGACTCTAAGACCACAGGTCTGGGCTTTAGTCAAGGATCTGCTGTTAACCACGAGTGTGGACACCTTTTGGGGCCTTGCTAGTTTGCCTGAAAACAGTATCACGTAACCCCTCTGATTTGAAAGTTTTGCGAGTGCCATATATGAAATGTGGAAAGTGCTGTGAAAATATAAGGAGTTCATTTACATCCAAGGAGGCAGGACTTACTATGGGAAATTTGCAAATAGTAAGTGAAATTAGTATTGGAAATATCCTCCCTTTGTCTGATTAAACTTGGGGAGTGATAATTGTTTGAGAGCTACTATTACAAAACCAAACAGTATGTGATGAATTAGTAAGAAAAATCAGGTTCTTGGAATGTCTGAATTATTTTAATATATTTTTAAAGTTTATTTATTTATTTTGAGAGAAAGAGAAAGCATGAGTGGGGGGAGGGACAGAGAGAGATGGAGAGAGAGAATCCCAAGCAGGTTCCACACCAGTATGGAGCTCAATGCAGGGCTCAAACCCATGAACCATGAGATCATGACCTGAGCAAAAGTTGGATGCTTAACCAACTGAGCCACCCAGGTGCCCCTGAATTATTTTAAACAACAGCATGTACTCCTCATCTTTAATTTAAAGACACACACACACACACACACACACACACACACAAACCCTACTCAAAGGATTAAAATTGAAAATCAAAAATCACGCCCTATTGGCCTCTTTCGGGTCTTTAGTCAAAATTTATGTTAACAGCTTGGATGAAGGCAAGCTTATCTAATCTGTGACTGATGCCCCACTATGAGGGAAAGGTAACAATATAGGCGACAGAACCAAGATTCAAAAAGTTTTCTAGATTTGATTGTAAGAGAGAAATTGACAATGTGGTGTAACAGGCCTCGGTATTGAGTTTGTGTTTAAAGTTATTCTCAAACTACAAGGTGGGGATATCAATGACTTGGGCTTCGTAGCTATGCGTGAAAAAGTAATTAAAGTGCTTTATTTGGTCATGGCTGAATTTTTAGTTACCACTATGATATAGCTATAAAAAATTAGTACTTGGATGTCTCACTAGAAGCCCATTCAGCATAATAGAAGAAATAACAGTTCTATTATAATCTATAATATTTAGGAAACTTCTAGGGAGTTATATTTAATTCTAAGATTCAAACAAGAAGTATAGTGTATTTAGAGGGATATCTGGATTTCACAAACAAGAATCATTTAAAATGGTGTAGCCACTCTGGAGAACAGTATGGAGGCTCCTCAAAAAATTTAAAATAGAGCTACCCTACAATGCAGCAATTGCACTACTAGGTATTTATCCAAGGGATACAAAAAGGCTGATTTTAAGGGGCACATGCACCCCAATGTTTATAGCAGCACTAACAAAAATAGCTAAAATTATGGAAAGAGCACAAATATCCATCAACTGATGAATGGATAAAGAAGATGTAGTATACACACACACACACACACACGTGCGCGTGCACACGCACACACAATGGAGTATCACTGAGTGATCAAAAAGAATGAAATCTTGCCATCTGCAATAATGTGGATGGAACTAGAATGTATTATGCTAAGCAAAAAAAGTCAGTCAGAGAAAGATAAATACAGTATGATTCCACTCATACGTAGAATTTAAGAAACAAAACAGATGAGCACAGGGGAAGAGAAGGAAAAATAAGATAAAAACAGAGAGGGAGGCAAACCATAAGAGACTCTTAAATACAGAGAACAAACTGCGGATTGCTGGAGGGGTGTTGGATGGGGAGATGGGCTAAATGGGTGATGGGCATTAGGAATGGCACTTTTGTTGGGATGAATGCTGGGTGTATGTAAGTGATGAATCTCCAAATTCTACTCCTGAAACCATTGTTACACTATAGGTTAACTAACTTGGATTTAAATTAAAAAAAAAAAAAAATAGAATCGTTTAAAAGGTATTGGGAATAGTTACCCAAAGAATAATGAAGGCACTTGTCTTCCAATAGTTGAGAGGCTGATGTGGAGAACAGAGTATAAGTTGGCAGAATCCAGCCTGATTTATTTTCATTACAGGACAATTTCCTAACCATCTTTGGTGGCAGAATCTTAACATGATACCTCTCCATTGACTCTTCCCCTTGTATAATTCCCTTCAGTTGAGTGTGGTGGGACCCATAAATATGATGAGCTGTGACTCCTGTGACTATGTTATGTTGTGTGGCAAAATGGATTCTACAGATGTAATCAACATAGACTCAGCTGAGTTAATCAAAAGGGAGATTGCCTAGGTGGGCCTGACCTGATCAGGTGAGCACAGAAAAGAGCTTGTGTTCTTTCTGGAGTTATGGATATTCAGAGCATGATAGGGGCTTGATGCAAGGGAGCTTTATCCATTGCATCTTTGAAGATGGAAAGCTCTGTGTGGTAAGAGCTCTGAGTGTGTCTAAGAACTGAGAACTGAGAGCAACTTCTAGCTTACAACCAGCAAGAGAAGGGGGGGTGGTGGTCTCTCTCTCTCGGTGCTAGAAGAAACAACTGAATCCTGCCAATAACCGTGTGATCTGGAAAGAGGTCCTTGATCTCTGAAAGGAACACAGCCCAGAGGACACCTTGATCTTTTTGTGAGACACTGAGCAGAGGATCCACAGTCAGACCCCTAACCCACGGAAACTGCGAGATAATGGATTTGTGTTGTTTTAAACCACTAAGTTTGTTATGTGGCAATAAAAACTAATACACCACAGCTATCCAACAAGGGAAGGTATAGCCCTATAAATTAGTGAGCAGCCTAACTTTGGTAGCCTCTAGATGCTCATTGTGAAGGATGGTCTATAGCTGTTTTTGTCAGGAAAGGAATTTGAACCATATCATTTCTGAGATACCCCTCTTGTATTATTGATGCCCTCATTTCAGGAATAAAATTTAACAGAACATGCCATGTTGTCCCATGTCCTGGTCTAAGGCAAATTCTGGCTCTCGAAATGGCCTCTGCTGATTAGCCCATGCATCTCATTACTTTTTGACTCACGCTTTCTGCTTTTTTGCTGTTAGCTGCATCAAACAAAAGTCCTTACTTGCACTTTTACTTCCAGGAAGTAGCACTTTTGTTAGAGTAGTTGACTTTATGGGAATGTCTGGAGCTGAGAGTGATAATATGTTCATCTCTTCGGTATTGGGTTTTGATTCACACTGCTAAAGAGGAAAGGGCCTTTCTTATTCCAGAAAGAAGCGTACAGGGAAGACTTAAGAGGTTGACCTATTTCAATAATTATTTTGAACATCTTTAAGACTCAATTTTTTGATTTACAAACAATAATTTATAAGTACTGTGAATAATAGTATCTATTTTCATAAATAATTACGCCTATTTCATGGAGTAGTTGTGAGGATTGAATGGTACCTGAGTAAGTGCTTGAGAAAGGTTAGCTCTGATTGCCAAATGCAGACAAAAGAGAAAGTGACCCAAGACATTGTCTCCCCCTGCTCAAGGGACACTCCATGCGTGAACACAGGACAAGATATATGAAACTATAACTAAAATTTCTTGTTAATCAGTGATGACTAACACAAATTACTACATGCAGCCAAACCAAAGCAGTAATAGAGGGGTAAGGAACAATGACTATACTGACATGATCCATTAATTGGGGCACCCGGGTAGCTCGGTTGGTTAAGCGTCAACTCTTGATCTCGGCTCGGGTCATGACCTCACGATTCATGAGTTCGAGCCCCTCATCCAGCTCTGCATTGACCGCGCAGAGCCTACCTAGGATTCTATCCCACTCTCTCTCTGCCACTAACCCACTCATGCTCTCTGTGTCTCTCTCTCAAAATTAACAAGTAGGCTTAAAATGTTAACATGATCCATGAACCAGAGATATTTACCCTAACATTAAAGAAAAGAACCTGGGAACACGGCAGAGTTGGAGACAAGAGAGCAGAGGAGAACCTTCACTCACCTATCACACAAAGGAACACAATTGGGTCTCCAGATAAAGATGACAAAGGGTAGATTGTGAATAATGAATGGAAACATGGTGCTGTGATTGCTGTTTGAGAAAAAGGACAAACACGATGAATTCTTGGCCCATAAAAGGACTCAGAGGTATCATCTCCTTGGCCATGGTTCAAGGGAAAGTTTGAGGCCTGCCCAGAAAAAGCTAACTTACTCTAAGGCTATTGGAGCACCTCTGCATGGAAGGGCTTAACACTTCACAGCAAAAAACTGGCATTGCCATTCCCAGAGGTAATTAGCGTACTGAGAATTATTTATGTTATGTCTTGGTTGAGTAACTACTGACTTGGTGCTGCGAGAATGTGGGTTTGAGTAAGTGAATGTGTTGCAAACTGTAACCCAGAGACCCATTCTAAAAGAGTTGAGTCACATACTACGGTGCCTGTGCATGGTAAGTACGCAAGAAATATGTAGATAAGTAGGGGCGCCTGAGTGGCTCAGTCGGTTAAGCTTCCGACTCTTCAGCTCCAGTCACCATCTCACGGTTCATTAGACGGAGCCCTGCATCAAGGCGGAACCTACTTGAGATTCTGCCTCCCTCTCTCTGCCCCTCCTGCACTTCTTTCTATCTTCTCTCTCAAAATAAATAAAAGTAAACTTTAAACATTGCTGAAAAGAAATATTTAGATAAACACATGAAAGGTGAGCATAAGAATAAAAGCGTTTACAAAAATGCAAAAGGACCTGTTCACAACACCAGTCACGCACAAATGCTAGTGCTCTAGATGCAATGAAAATTCAGGAACAAAAATAAGCAGAGAGCTGGGGGACGGTTGCGCCCCAACTAAGAGGAGCTCTCCAAAAGAGGACTCGGGGGAAGAGACAATGTTTAGATGAAGTTGCACCCTGTAACTCTCCTTTCCTGCGGAATTTGGCCAATCTTAGTTCCATCTCTGATGGTAATTATAAGACCTACTTATTTAAAAAAGAAAGGAGGGGCGCCTGGGTGGCTCAGTCCGTTAAGCGGCCGACTTCAGATCACGATCTCGAGGTCCGTGAGTTCGAGCCCCGCATTGGGCTCTGGGCTGATGGCTCAGAGCCTGGAGCCTGCTTCCGATTCTGTGTCTCCCTCTCTCTCTGCCCCTCCCCCGTTCATGCTCTGTCTCTCTCTGTCTCAAAAATAAATAAAACGTTAAAAAAGAAAGGAAAATGATTTTAAAAGTGCCTTTTATGCACTAGAACTCCATATTGTATGTTCTCATTTAATCCCCATGAGCTAGCCACTCAGATATACATTTTATACTGAGAAAATGAGGCTCAGTTAAGTAACATATGCAAAGTCACATTACCCGGGGTGGGGGGGAGGATCCCCTATTACACGGTTTTCCTCCTATATGAGTGAAGATGATTGTACTGTGTGTGTGTGTATGCTCATATATATATACATATATATGCATATATATAATACATATGTACATATAATTTCTAATGCATGATTCATATAATATATATTATATATTAGTTACTAAGCTAGTTAGTTTTTCAGTCAATTTGGCGTTTATCTTAAAGCTCTTTTCCCAGTTTCATGTATCACGAAGGTGAGCAGTTTACTTTTTGGCCTGTGTTTGACTTCAATTTTGACAATTCGTGCTCTGTGGGAAAAGCAAAAATTCCACTTAAGCCATTGGATCAATCACTTTTAGAAATACAACTTAATGGTTTTCTCAAATAGCATTTAGTTCTGAATATTGCCTGTGGTCAAATCATTTCACAATGACTCCAATGGGACTAGCCGTTTTTAATCTACTGAAATTTTGTTGACCTGTGCATTACTCAAGCTAATATTAACCGTTAATGTATACTACATACTTGAAATGTTTCAAGAGCCCTGCTAAATGCTTTGCATGCATTAACTCATTGGTTTCTTGGAACAAACCCGGAAGATACTGATATTTTCCTTTATGGAAGGGGAAAGTGAGTCATCAGAAGAAATAAAGTGGGTTGCTCAACGACTTATATGGGGTTAAGTGGTAGAGGGATGATTTGAGCTGAGTTTTCTCATGCAGCCACAGTTTCACATGAGGAATCTAAAAATTTAGTGAACTTAAATCATTTACCCAGATCATATTAACTAGTAAGTGATGGAGCAAGGAGCAGAAGCGAGAGTTTCTAGAAGGCAATGGGGTGGGGTATAAAGAACAGAGGCTCTGCTGATAGACCTGGATAGGGCTCTAAATTGTGCCCTTTAGCAGCAACCTCTGTTGAAAGGCACGTGCATATTTCATTGTTACTCCGAATCCAGGCTGCTTCCTTTTGTATTTTGGGCCAAGGAAAAGACCATTAGAAATGTGGTACCTCTCCTGGTATTGGGAGCATGGAATTCTAGTAGGAAACAAAAAAGTGAGGGTACATTACTGGCAACAGAGACTAGAAATCAAGTCTATATGAAGATGGCGCAACCTTTGTGCTATTCAACTCACTGGTAGGTGGTAGATCCGGGTTCCTCACTCTGTGGAACACAGCCGCTTCCCATTACCAACCTTGTTTCAGTATCTCACAACTCAAAACCAAAAACTCTCTCCACCTTTGGCTGAACCAATTATCAGATCACCTGTTAACACTGATTGAAAGCTTCCTTTGTGCTCAACACCTTCCACCTCTATTACTCTTCACAACTATGCTTCCAGGTGTGTGCTGTTATCCCCTACTACAGAGATGGAAACTGAGACTTAGAGAAGGTAAGTCCTGAGGTCACATAGCTTATAGGTGGCAAAAGCCACTTTACCGCAAGGAACTACATGTAGTGCGTTTGAGGTTCCGATCCTTCCTCTCTCTGTTCCCAATGTCTTTACATTTACGAGGCCTCTAGATTCTACTTACCTTCCTCTTAACAGCACACATATTCTTTCCTCTACCCTGCACTTCTTAGTGGATTTTACCCATGGGTGTTCAGTACTTTGGAGACATCTGAGTGACTCTTAACTGCCTCAGAAGAATAATCATTGAGAACACTGAAATTATACTTGAGATTAATTGGTCAAAATGGAGACATACACTAGGATAAACTCAAATTACACAAACATTGGCAAGCTGACTGAGAGGATTTGATTAAAAAGAATGCCAGATGAAAGAATGATTCAACCGAAACTTCAAGTCCCACATCTAGCTTATAACCTTTGGGAAAACAGACATGATAGGAAATTTACCAAGGTTTATGAGGCCAATTTATCAAGGAAGCAAAAATACTGTTTCTATTCATCTTTGCTCAAGGAGCTACATATTTCTGAAAGTTACTGTGACTTTTTGCTGTTATTTTCTCTTTCTCGATATAACTCCATTAAAGTAATTAAAGTAACTTCCACCAACTTGGAACAGGGTGTCTAATAAACACCCTCCCTTTATTACTTTTTGTTGACATATATAAATTCAGTGGTGTCAACAAAGTGCACTGATCTTAAACAGACAGTTCAATGACTTCTATTATCAGTTATTTTTGCTCATTTCCTATAAATAGAATTGTGTCTTGATTTACCATCCTTTATTTACTCATATGTGAAATTCACATTTATTGTTGTTCGCATTAAAAGTTACATTAAAAAATTATTTTGTAGTGTTACGTTATACGAAAACACAATATTTATCTTTCTCTTGTTGATGTACCTTTAGATTATTTCCAATTTGGGACCCT
Source organism: Panthera tigris (assembly GCF_018350195.1). Lineage (NCBI taxonomy): Eukaryota > Metazoa > Chordata > Mammalia > Carnivora > Felidae > Panthera > Panthera tigris. The sequence goes on from NW_024962166.1 coordinate 45,857, forward strand.
TATGAATAAAACTGATACAAATATTCTTGTGCAAATCTTTTGGCGAACATATACAATTCTCTGTGTAAAAATCTAAGAATGGAGTTACTAGCTCATAGAGTGATCCTATCTTTAGCAACACAGTTTTTCAAAACGTTTGTACCAATTTACACTCCCCAAAACAATGTATATGAGTACCATTGCTTCACATTTTTATCTACACTTGGTATAATCAGTTTTTTCCACTTTAGCTATACTGTGGCTATGTCATTGTGTCATTTTATCATTGTTGTGTCATTTTATCATTGTGTCATTTTAGAGTAAGTCTTCAAATCTGGTGAAGTCTTCCAACTTTGTTCTTTTTTTAGGATTGCCTTGGCTATTCTGGCTGTGATATGTTATTGTAGTTTTATTTTGCATTTTCTTAATGACATGATATTGAACACCTTGCGGAATATTATCCTGGAAATCCTCTTTTGTAAAATGACTGTTCAAGTCTTTTGCTCATTTTTTATTGCATATACATTACATTTTTTATTGATTCGTAGTCATTTGTGATATTTCCAAATATGATTCTTTTTTTATACATAGGTACAGATAGCTAGTATCTTCTTCAGAGACCTTTGGATAAACAGAAGCTTTTAGTTTCATTAAAGTAAGATATCTTTTTTTATCTTTTTTTATTTCCTGTTTAAGAAATATTTTCCTACTTAAAGTTCATGAAATATTTTTTCTATGTTTTCTTTCATATGATCTATTGTTTTAGTTATCACATTTAAGTACATGTGCCACCATTAATTTGTGTATGGTGTAAAATGGGGGGAAAACTCATTTTTCTAGCACCGTTCATTTTGCTCTAGCAACTACCTATTGAGCCAACCATCCTTTCTCCTACTGAATTGTAATGGTTCAGTTTTGTAAATGAAACGATGAAATATCTTTGAGTCTCTTTCTGGACTCTCTGTTTTGTTTCTCATTTTTTTTTTTCATTTTTGTCTTGTAATTAGTAGGAATTTGTAGTAAGTCTTCACTTCTGGTAGTGTAGGTCTTCCACAATTGTTCTTTTTGAAAATTGTCTTGATTGCTTTAGGTCCTTTGTACTTCCATACCGATTTTAGAATCAGCTCCTCAATTACCACACACACACACACACACACACACACAAAATGTCTGATGTGAGTATAAATGGGATTGCTCCTGGCTAACCCTCAAACTTAATATATCTCTCCTTTTATTTAGATCTGTGCTTTCAGCAATATTGTGCAGTTTTCAGTCTAGAGGTTTGTCTAACTTGATTAGGACTATTATAAGTATATTGATTTTTTTGGCTTGATGATATTACAAATGGCATTTAACTTCATTTTCAAATTGCTTGTTACAAACACAGTTGTTTTTCTATATTGACCCAGTATCCAGCAACCTTGACAAATTCACTTATTAACTTGTATAATTTGTACATTATTTTGGATTTCTTAATAATTATATTATCTACTCACACAGAGAGCTGTACTTTTTTTTTCTTAGTTGACATGTAACATTGTGTAACGATGTAACATGTAACATTGTGTAAATTTAAGGTGTACAAGTTGATTGGTACACTTAAATACTGTGAAATGATCACCATCAAAGTGTCTAACACTTTCATCACTTGACATAATTACTATTTATTTCTTGTGAGAACATTTAAGATCTACTTTTTTAGAAACTATCAAGTATATAATATAGTACTGTTACTTATGTTTCAGTTATAAATGTTGTTACTTTTTCTTGTCTTATTGCACTGTTAAACTATCAGAACTGTATTAAACATTAGTGGTGATTATTGGTAATCTTTTACTTATAACTTCATAGGGGGAATATTCAATATTTCATTATTAAGCATGATATTAGCTGAAGGATGTTTCTGTCTATTCCTAGTTTGCCGAGAGGCTTCTTTCTTTGTTTCCTTGTTTGTTTCCTTCTTTCTCTCTCATGCATTAGTGTTGAACTTTATGAAAGTATTTCTCTATACCAATTGCTATGACGTTATAAATTTCCTCCTGAATGTTAACATACCAAAATTCATTGATAGATTTTCAAATTCCTGCAATCCTAGAACAAACTCCATTTGGTAACAACATATTACCTTTTAATATATATCACTGATTTAGCTGGATAAGATATTTTGTGATTACTTCATCTATGTTTCTTACAGATCTTAGCCTGTAATTTTCCTTTCTTTTAACAAACTTTATCGGGTTTTGGTATATGAGTATGCTAACTTCATGAAACAAGTTGTGAATGTTTCCACCTCCTCTACTTATGAAGGAGTTTGTGCAAAATTGATATCACTTCTACCTTAAATATTTGAAAGCATTCACAAGCCATTTGGACTTGAAGATATCTTTGTAGAAAGCTTTTAGTTACACATTAATTTTCTTTAAGAGCCATAAAAATATTGTGATTTATTTCTGAATTTATCAATTTTAGTTAACTTTTAAGTACAAATTCAACATCATTGGATTTTTCCATTGTAAGTCTGATTTCTATTTTATTCATTTCTGCTTTTTTTCCTGTTTTTCTTTATTATTTCCTTCCTTATACTTTTTAAGATTTAGTTTGCAGTTCCTTTCTACAGCTTCTTGATTGGGAGCTTGTTTCATTGATTTCAAACACTTATTTTCTTTTCTTACATACACATCTAAAATTATATATTTCCCTCTAATCATTGTCTTAAGTTCATCCCACAAGTTTTTATTTGTCAAGTTCCATTTTTATTCAGTTCAAAATACTTCTTAATGGCTATTGTAATTTTTCACTTGACTCTATTACTTAGAAATACGCTATTTGAAAAAAATTTCAAATCATTTGGGAATTTTTAAGTTACCATTCTGTTGTTATTTCTAGTTTAATTATAATGTCATCACATTTTATGTTCCAGAACGTCGTCAATTTAGGTAAATATTTCATGTGTACCTGAGAAAAATTTGAAGTATGCAGTTTGGGGTTAAAATTTTTTCATTTGTTAATTAGGTGAATAGGGTTGTTCATACTTCCTGTATTCTTTTGGTGGTGAGTTTTTTGTTTTTGTTTTTGTTTTGTTTTGTTCTTTTGGTGTACTGGTCTTATTAGTTAGTGAGAAAGGGGTGTTAACATCTCCCATGATGACAGTGGCTTTAAGTGCTATTTATTGCTTTACAAAGTTTGAAACTTAGCTTATAAGTGCCCCCAAAGTTAAAATTGTTATTTCTTCTTGATGAATTGATTCTTTTGTTTTAGATTACGAAGTGTCCTCCTTTCTCTCATATTTATTATTTATTTATAATTAATTATTAAATATTTTTATTTATTTTTAAAGTCTATTTTCTCTGAAATTAACATAGCTATACTAGTTCTTTTTTGTTAGTCTTTGCATTGTATATTTCCCTTTCTTTCTTATTTTAACTAGTTGCTTCTTTGTATTTAAAGGTGTCTCTCGTAAACAACATATAGTGGGTTTTTTACTATCTCAGACAATCTTTGTTTTCAATCACGGTATTAATGTCATTTATCTTGAATGTAATTGCTGATATTGTTGGGTTAAAGTTACTGTTTTCTATCTATTCTATCTATTCTTTATCTTTTTTTCTTCACTTAATGCTATCATGGCTCACATTTCTGCATTGACTTCATAAATTTTGTTTTTAATGGTGCCACTATAGCCCACTGTTTTGAGTTCCACATCTTATGGAGCCATTAGCTATTAATTGGTTCTTCCAATAACTTTTCCTATTACAGATAATACTGCACTGAGCATTGTTATACACATCACTTTCTACTTTGTGTATTATTTCCTTAGGGTGTATTTCCAAGTGTGGAATTACTGATTCCAGAAATAGAAACATCTTTATAAAATCTTGATATAATTTGTCACCTTGCTTTCTCTAAAGAATTATTCCAATTTTAAGGTTTTAGCAGTATGTAGTCATAGTGATTTTTTTGCCATCTTGCTGGCATTGTCAATTCTGTTTTTAATTAAAAAATGTTGTAAAGAAAAGAACTGAAGGGGTATCAGAATTATGATTACCAATGCCATTGTAGTATGTAAGTGAATCAAAAAAGGGAAAGGCATTTGTGATGGGCTTTTTCAACCTATGAGTTGGCCTAATGTTCCAAACCATTCTGCTTCTACTTTGAATACTTTGGCAATAAGTCCACATGAATAGCTTAGTGAAATAATGCATATTTATGACATAATATGTGAACTGGCATATACATTTTATTTGAGTCTAATAAAACTATCATTCACAAATAAAACTAGAACAGGTTTATGGAATCAAAAAGAAGATAGGAAGAGAGAAAGGAGACCCAACTGGAAATACGCTTAGAGGCAGAGTGAACACATTTTAGAGTTACATTAAAATCTTATCATGAATAATCTCAAAATAGAGTGGCTGCATTGCTAAACTTAATGAACATTTTTTCCCAAGTGGATGATAATAACTGAGAAGCACTGGAAAGGAACTCTTAAAATTGTAATTACTTTGCAGAGCACTTAAGGAGACATTATCTCATTTGAGCACTAGTACCCTGTAAGGCATGCATTTCTAACTGTTTTTTTTTAGGAATCAATTGGGATTCCCTAGAGGTGATATTGTTGCATCCACACGACTCCTGAAAGAGAATGCTACGGGCACCAGTGGCAGTCACAACAAAGTTTATTACAATGAGAGGCAAGGCCAACCGATCACGACCAACACTTGATAAGAGTGCGGCCTCGAACAGCCGGGGTACAGAGTTTTTAAAGCCGATCACATCGTTTTATCATTACCTGGGAACAGAACAGAAAAACAGTTCCCAGATGAGTTAGAAACAGTTGCCAAATGAGGTGATTATTTTAAACTTTCTGCCACTAAGTTGCAACCAGTGGATCTCCTTGACCTTGCCTCTGATGCTTTCTTTGAGCTTTTGTTTTCCTTCATTGGTAAAGCCTGAATTTCAAGAGTATGAAATGTGATTTACAAGAGTAAAGCAAGGCTGTTTTCTCTTGACCTTCGGTGTCAGAACAAAGCTGTTATTTTTAAAGCTACATGTTAGCCCTACACTACAATTTAGCCCTTACATTTCCCCCTTTTCTTGCCAGTGAATCAATCCCTTGATTCATCATTAGGAACTAAGGGGATATCGTGGGACCTAATCATCATAATTTTTATTTCACCAACTTGCCTCTTGACATACTGTACTAACCAATTGATTATGCATGGGCCAATGGTTAACCCAAGAAGTAACAATAGCAGTGGCCCAGCTATGGCGGTGAGCAGTGACGTGAGCCAGGGGGGCCAAGAGAATAAACTCCAATACCAATTATTGCTGGCCTCCCTGGCATGTTCCCTGGTCCTAGGATTATCCCTGACCAAACCGAGAGTGTCTCAGATTACTCCGGAATTGGCATAAAAACAGCAGGTTTCTCCGAGGGCCACACAGAGACCCCCTTCCTTCATGAAGAGTAAATCAAGTCCTCTTCTGTTTTGTAATACAACCTTGGCTAAAGAGTCTACTTAATGTTCCAGCCGAGAAATTGAAATTTCCAAGTAGCCTAGGTCTTGGTCTACTTGCTCACTTATAGTTTTGAAATTTTGGTCCCCCACAATGAGTCCAGCAGTTCCAATAGCTGTGGATCCCACAATTCCCAGTCCCACTAGGAGTGGAATGAGGACTGGTGCTGCCCTTTTCACCCTGGAATGTCCTTTGAACAGAAGTAAATGTTCTTCTCTACCTGCTTCTTCGCTATATAGGTATATTTGTGGGAGAATATGAACTAGGATACAAATCTCTCGGGTGCCAACCCCAATGTATGTGGCTGCAATGCAGGAGGTAATTCCTGATGAGCAAGCAAACCAGGCTCCAGTAAGGGCTTGGTATGCTATATTTTGGGGGGCTATCAGTATCTGATCTACTTAGAATATACACTTCTGCACAAGAGTTTTTGTAAAGGGAGGTATGCCAATTATATTCTTGGGACACTATGCACCAACCCTGCCCTTGGAGGTCTCCTAGGGTTAAAATTGGTCGTGAACCCCAAGGGCATAATGTCATGCTTGGATTTAGCAATTTTACGACATGCTTGTCTATGTCTTGTCCAATGCTGGCATTTGTAGCCACTCTCACATAATACGGGAGTTTAGGGTTTAAACACAGCCAACAATATTGTACAATCTTGGTGTGAGATGAATGTAGCCAAGCATACATAGAATCTACTGCATCTAACCAATGCATCTCATGGGAGAACGGGTTCTGGATATGACCTGTTGGTAATTCTGACTTTGTGGGGGCACATGATCGTAGGGAAGGTTGGGAAGGGACAGTCGGAAAGAGCGGGGGGTGTAAAATCATGTCCTTGTTTGGCCCTACCGAATTGGGTGGAGTTTTTCTTTTCACACTTTGTATAGTAAAGGAAATGCCCTTGTCAACTCCTGGAGCATACATTCTGAGACCCCCCCCCCCAAGTGTGTCTAGTGTCCCAGGAAGAGGAAAAATTACTGGAACTAGAAGCCTTTTTTAAACATATTTTTGTTGGGTTACATTTTCCTTGAGTCTTACGTTTGGGATCTGGAGTTCTAAGGTGGGTGATTAAGCAGTCATGGCCCTGTCCTGCCAGCCAGGGAGCCAGCGTTTCACAACCCCGTTTTGCAAAATGGTATTGGCCTTTTCCTTCACATTCAACCTTTCTATTTGCAAGGCAACTGTATAACCCTGGTAGGTTAGACAATTTTTGTTCTTGATCCCTGTGTCCACATCCATAGGTAACCACATAGGAGTTTTCGGGGACCGGAGGAGCGGAGCCCATTGGCTGTTTATAATTAGTAATTAAAGTCCCCCATGAGTCCTCCACCAAGTCACAGAAATCAAACAAAAAACAAGGCACAGTGGAAGAGGTATTAGATGCTATCACCTACCCCGTGACAGTGTCCCTGAGTTCCCATTGGTATGGCCAAAAAGATAGGGGATGCAATTCCATACAGTCCCCCACACTTATCATTATACAAACCCAGACAATTATTATGCCCCCATCAGTCTTAGCTTTAAAGGATCCTCTGGGTGCCTTTGGACCTTCCATTGCTGTTTTGTTGTCTGGTTTCGTATCAGTCTGGGGTGTTCCCGCCTTTATGCAGTTTTTCTTAAACTGAGAGTGATGAATCCAGGTTCGGACACCATCTACCTTCACGGCCGTGGGCATATCAGGATCATGGTGTGCAGTCCTTTCCAGTGCAGCTCCAGGGTTTTAGGCTTGTGCCTCTTGACCCAGACTAAGTCTCCTGGTTGAAAGGGGCGAGGAAGAACAGGAGGATGAGCAAAGGCTTCTTTCAAGGCCCTGGTTATTTCCTTTTGTACATGTTGCAGGGCCATGAGCGAGGACAGCAAATGGTCCTGTTCCAATTGTTCCATTACGTCGTCTCCTAGCTTCGGCAGGATAGGTGGAGGTCTGCCAAATAAAATTCCATAAGGGGAAAATCCCTTGACAAATGGAGTACATGCTCGCAAAAGGGCAAAAGGCAGGACATCAACCCAATTTTCACCTGTCTCAAGGGACAATTTGGTTAAGGTCTCTTTTAGGGTCCGATTCATCCTTTCTACTTGAGCTGGGCTCTGAGGTCTATACGTACAATGTAATTTTCCAATTTACTCCCAATGCCCGGGCTAGACCCTGGGACACCTGCGCTGTGAAGGCCGGGCCATTGTCCGATCCTATGCTCAGAGGCAGCCCGAATCTAGGAATTATTTCATTTAATAATTTCTTAACTGGGAACGCCTTGACCCACCCGGAGGTGTCTACAAAAACAAGCAGGTATTTATATCCGTATTTCCCTGGTTTAATTTCAGTAAAATCTACTTCCCAAAACCAGCCTGGTTCAGTTCCTCTATCTCTTTTAGCTTCTGAAACCTTCTTACTTGCACCCTGATTTACTTGGGCGCAACTTACACACCTTTCAACCATCTCTTCAATCTCTTTTCCCAGCCCTTGCACCCTGAAATTTTTCCGCACTAATTCCACCATCTTGGTTTTCCCAGATGAGTCCCTTGGTGGAGTTGACACACCATGCGCGGCCCGATTGCCGTGGGTAAGAGTATCTTACCTTCAGGATCCTGAAACCACTTTCGTCCCGGTATCATACTTCCCCCTTTTCTTGAAACCCACTCCAAATCTTTAGGAGTGTAACTGGGCTCCAGTGGAAGCAAAGGCTCTGTCAAGATCGGTATCTCCAAGGCACTTTTACTTTTAGTTAGGGCAGCTTCTTGAGCTGCTGCATCAGCCAGGAGGTTTCCGACTGTTTCTAGGGAGTCGCCTTTTTGATGTCCCGGGCTGTGAATGATTGCCAGCTTCGCAGGTTCCCAGATGGCTGCTAGAAGATCTAAAATTTCAGCTTTATTTTTGATGTCCTTGCCTTCCGCCATGAGGAGACCGCGCTCTTAATAAATGGATCCGTGTACATGCACGGTTGCAAAAGCATAGCGGCTGTCCATATAAATATTAACTGACTTGTTTCTTCTGAGTTTTAGGGCTTTTGTTAGCACGATGAGCTCTGCGCCCTGGGCTGAAGTTCCCGGGGGAAGGGTCTGTTGCCATAAGTCTCGCGGTCTGTTGTCACTGCAGCGCCGGCCTGCCTTTGCACTTGAAACACAGAACTACTGCCGTCTGAAAACATGCTATCAGGGTCTTGTAAGGGAACATCCGTAATATCAGAGCGGAGGGATGAATCATCGCCAAGGTTTCTGGGCAAGAGTGCAGAGGCGGACATTGTCCTTTGGGCAGCAAAGTGGCTGGGTTTAAGGCTGTGGGGGCACAAAAACGTATTTGGGGCTGGTCGAGTAGCAATGCTTGATATTGGGTAATCCGAGCATTTGACAACCATCGCTCTGGGGGAGCCTGCAGTAAAGCCTCCACTTCACGGGGTCCCATGACAGACAATGCTTGCCCCAAGGTTAGTTTGTCTGCGTCTTTAGGAGTGCGGTGGCGGCAATTTGTTAAATGCATGGGGGCCACCCGGAAGCAACTGGGTCCAGCCGTTTGGATAAATAGGCCACCGGTCGGGGCCAAGGTCCCAGGCGCTGAGTCAGAACTCCCTTGTCTACCCCCTTTTTTGGCTACAAACAAATGGAATGGCTTGGTGGGATCTGGCAGGGCCAAGGCTGGTGGGGTCATGAGAGCATCTCATAAGGCTTGGAAGGCTTTAGTTTGAGTCTCCCCCCATGTGAAGGACTCTGGAGACCCCTTGAGAGTGGCATACAAAGGGGCTGCCAGTTCAGCAAAGCCAGGTATCCATAGTCTGCAGTAGCCTGCTGCCCCCAGGAACTCGCGAACTTGTTTGCGAGTTTTAGGCTGAGGAATATCGAATATAGCCCGAATTCTTTGTTCACCGAGATAGTGCTTACCTTTTTTAAGGTTGTGACCTAAATATGTCACTGCAATATGACAGATCTGTGCTTTTCTGGCTGATACCTGGTACCCCAGTTTTTGCAGAAGACTCAAGAGTTCTTTGGTGGCTCTCAAGCATTTTAAATGAGAAGGGGCCGCCAACAAGATATCATCAACATATGGCAGTAGAGTTACCTGGGGGTTGGATATTCGAAATGGCTCTAAATCCTGGTGCAGGGCCTCATTAAAAAGAGTAGGAGAATTTTTAGATCCCTGGGGGGTGTCGCGTCCAAGTGAGCTGTTTGGCTTTTCCCTCTTCAGGATCAGTCTATTCAAATGCAAATAGTGGCTGGCTTTGTGGGGCAAGCGGGATGGCAAAGAAGGCATCTTTTAAGTCCAGAACTGTATAATACACCTGAGAAGGGGGAAGCAAACTAAGGAGAGTATAAGGGTTGGGTACAGTGGAATGAATGTCCATTACCCTGGCGTTTACTGCTGTTAGGTCCTGAACTGGCCGGAAATCGGATGAGTAAGGCTTCCAGACAGGGAGAAGCGGAGTGTTCCATGGCGACTTGCATGGGATCAAAATGCCAGAGTGGCACAAACTCTTGATATGAATGACGATTCCCCGCCTAGCCTCCCGGGACATGGGATACTGTTTTAGTCTTACCAGAAGTGCGGATGCCTTAAGTTCCACTATTATCGGAGCTTGATGAATCGCCAGCCCAGGTGGATTGGCCTCGGCCCATACCTGGGGGAAGTCCGCCTAGAGGCTTTTAAGGAGGGGATCAACTGCATGGACATTTTTATCAGGCACCGGAGTGAGCAGGCCCTCTTCCCCAAGTGGCACAGTCACCATTACTGTTGTTGGGCCATCCTGGCCAACTTTAATATGCATACCCCCTTCAGTGAATTTCAAACTGTAGTAGGTCTCTACCTAGTAATCCAGGGTAGGGGCATTCAGGCATGATTAGGAAAGAATGTGTAACGGTTTTATGGCCTAAATCTACTTGTCGTTCAGTGGTCCATTTACAAGTCTGGAACCCAGTTGCTCCTTGCACCAGGGTTGCTCCTTGCCTGGTGGGGCCAGGATCTTGTTTTAGAACTGAAAAGGTTGCCCCAGTGTCCACCAAGAAGGTCTTAGGTTGGCCCTCTATATTAACAGTAACCAACGGCTCAGAAGTGGGCTACCGAGCCGCGGCCCTGTCAGTCTGAATCAACTCCCATTACAGATACCTGGAGTGGCTGAGTTTTGCGTGGGGCTAAGTTGGGGCAATCCTTTTTCCAGTGTCCCTCTTGTTTGCAATATGCACGTTGGTTTTTTTCCTAGTGGCGCTTTAACCCTGTGTCTTCTTTTGCCCAGACCAGAATTCTTTAGACGTTCTGGGTCCTCTTCCCCGCGGGCATCCAGGACAGCCGCTACCACCCTAGTCAATTTTTTTGTCTTTCTTCCTGAGAATCCCTATTGTTAAAAACTTTTTGGGCTATTTCAACTAACTCAGATAAATTTTTTCCTTCAAACCCATCTAATTTTTGTAACTTCTCCAAATGTCTGGGGCCTTCGTAAGACAAAGGCCAGGTTTAATGCCCTTCTATTTTCAAGTGGGGCAAGGTCAATAGGGGTAAGGTGCGGTACGTCTCCATGAGCCTTTCTAAGAAGGCTGAGGGGCTTTCCTCGGCCCCCTGAACTACTGTTACCTTAGACATGTTTGTGGGCCAGCGGGCGGCCGCTGGGAGACCTCCCAGTAGAGTCTGGCGAAATAGGGTCAATGATGGCCTACCGTGAGGAGTGTTTCAGTCCCAATTTCAGGATGTGAGGAGGGAAAAACTTCCTCAAGTACAGCGGGATCCTCGGTGGGTTGCCCGTTTGACCCCATCACTAATTTCTGGGCCTCATGATGGATCTTATCTCTTTCCTCAGTGGTGAAGAGAACCTGCAAGAGCTGCTGGCAGTCATCCCACGTTGGCTGATGGGTCACAAATACAGTTTCAAGAAGAGAAATTAATGTTTGGGGTTTCTCTGAGAATGAGGGGTTTTGAAGTTTCCGATTATAAAGGTCGCTAGTGGAGAAGAGTACATAAGTCATAAAGGGTCGGACATCACCCTGCAGGAGTGGCCCTGGAAGAAGGGGCAGGGCAGTGGGAGGGTGGTGGAATTCCGGGAGTCCCTGACCGGGTGTGAGACGGGCTCAGGGGAGTGTCCCTACTGATCTGAAGCATCTTGACTTGTATTCTTTGAGCGAGAACTATAGGGCGGCGGGTGGTTTCTTCTTCTTCCTCTGGTGCAGGTGATAGAGGGGGCGGCCACCTAGTCCCATCAGGATTCTTATTCTGAGCTCCAAATGGGCAGCCTTTGAGTGATAAAGCCTGTACTTTAAGGAGGCAAGGGGGAAGGGGAAGAAGTTTTAACCAATCTGGAGGGTTTTCAATGAGGGTCCTCCATGCCTCAGTGGAGGCACGAATGTGGTCTTCTAGGTCTTTCTAGGCACGAATGTGGTCTTCGTGCCTAGAAGAGACAATATCATGAAAATGATATACCAAAGTAAGGTCAAAGGTCCCCTGTGGAGGCGATTCGACCTGAAAGTTGGTCCATTCCACCTCGCAGAGTTCAAAGGACTGGCTTCTTAACGTGGAGGCTGAAAACTGAGGCAGCTCTCCTATAGTCCTAGAAATGAGTTAGAATGAGACTCAGAGGGGTGGGGGTACTCTGATTTTGACCCATGACAAAGATAGGCAAAACTGACAGGGACGCACAGTCAACAGGAAGAAAACAAGACACGAAGACAACACAGTTTGAGATCTCAAGGCCAGTAGGCAGTGGCAGTCACCTGAAAATAGGATTTTTCTTGACAAAAACCAAATCAAATGGGGTCCATCGGTGTCCCAGTAGCATCCCTGACTCTGTGTCTATAGGTGCATCCGACAGACCCTCCTGAGTCATTCAAATGGTGCGCCCCAAGAATTCCTTACCTCTCCCAATCCCGAGCTTCCTCCCAGGTGTTGGTGGAGCAATCCGAGGAAAGAACCCTGTTTCAGACCTTTAACTTTTCCGGCCCATGCACAAAATGTTGCATCCACATGACACCTGAAACAGAATGCTAGGGGCACCAGTGACAGTCACAACAAAGTCTATTACAATGAGAGGCAAGGCCAACTGATCGGGACCAACACTCTTGATAAGAATGCGGCCTCGAACAGCCGGGGTACAGAGTTTTTAAAGCCGATCACATCGTTTTATCATTACCTGGGAACAGAACGGAGAAACAGTTCCCAGATGAGTTAGAAACAGTTGCCAAATGAGGTGATTATTTTAAACTTTCTGCCACTAAGTTGCAACCAGTGGATCTCCTTGACCTTGCCTCTGATGCTTTCTTTGAGCTTTTGTTTTCCTTCATTGGTAAAGCCTGATTTACAAGAGTATGAAATGTGATTTACAAGAGTAAAGCAAGGCTGTTATCCCTTCACCTTCAGTGTCAGAACAAAGCTGTTATTTTTCAAGCTTCCTGTTAGCCCTACACTACAATTTAACCCTTACAATATGATTTACCTAAGGTCACATAGCTAATACCCAAGTAGAGCAGTGACTCAAACATCTTTGCTACCTGTGACCTTTCCATCATGTTTAAAGATTACTTTCAACAAATGTTATTAAAATCTTCATTTACCAGAGTTCTTTACTAGAAAAAATTAATGAAAATGATCACTGAAGATGATAACTATTCCAAATATTAAGCCAAGAGATTTGTTATAACATGATCTAAACTGGCATAAAATTCCAGAAGATTTCCTCATTAAAAATGCTATAGAAACTCAGTAAAAACCCATTTATTAACATTACATCTCTGTGATGTGGACATGGAAGTCAGAGTCTTAGAAACACACACAAACACACACACAAAACAGCAGAGGTTAAAATAATAGTATAGTAATAATGTCATTCATAATCAACATTCTTCTGGGTCTCCCAAGTACACTAAAAATCAAGTTTTTGAAATTTAAAAACAAATGCTGTGACAGTTCTTTGTGGAAGAGAGAAATTAGAAATTTGTTTGAAATAAAGGTATATATTGTTTTCGACTGTTTCCTTCTAAAACCGCGTCTCAAAGTCTTTATTCATTTCATGATATTATCAACTCCCCTACTACTAAAAGTAGAAATTTTTCAGCATGTTACCATCAGGGTAAATTCCTATAAGCTGTCTTTTGAAAATCTTTCATGTTCACAGATAATCTCTTAATTTATATCATCCCACCATTTGTATCACCTTCCACCAGTAAATTTACATTAATATATTTTTAAACTTTATACCTAAAAAAAGTGAATCTGGTACAAATCATGGGGTGACTCTTAAAACTAGAACCAAATAAGTCTGCCCATTCTTTGGTCTGCCCGTCTGTTTTAGCTCCATATGCCAGGGTAGCCAAATGGGTCTTTTTTTTTTTTTTTAATTGTATCAGCTGACAGCTGTGACAATCGATCTGTTTCAACCAGCCGAAACCAGATCTGTCTCCCATCTAACACCCCTGCATCTAAAGCTTGTGTTTCTTGGAACAAAATGATGTGTTTATGTAAAAAAAGAAAAATAGAGTCATGTTTTCTTTACTCTCCAGGAGGTGTTTGGTTACCGGACCCAGAATCTACGCAGAGCCCTATGCCTTATAACAACCATGCTGACGTGTGGGGTTCTTCTGCTGGTGTTCTACTGGAAGCCCCAGTGGAGAGTGTGGGCTAATTGCAACCCATGCCCTTTGCAAGAAGCAGACACTGTTTTGCTAAGAACAACGGTACGTGCCCTTCAGCATTGCATTGGTGGTGCCACCAATGGCTGGCTGGTGTTCCAGAGATCTTTCTTTGCTTAAGAGTTTTCTTGTCCCCAAGTAGGAGATGGCAATAGTATCCTGGAACTTACTTGCCCTCTCTTACTTTGACTCAGGAAGGAAGGACATTTCCTCCATGTCACTCTGGGGAAGTGACTACTATGTCAGGCTAATTTTCAGTTTCCTTAGCCATTACATGAGTAGTGGCTGTTGGTATTACAACTCTTATAGACATAACACAGGAAGGATGTATTTTTAGATATTTTTCAGTTTTTTTAGAATACAAATTTTGAGGGGAAGTAGATATTTTAAACCCTTAAATGTCATAAGATAGCCAGAAGCTGTTTTCTTCATAAAAAAACTTTCCTGTGAAGTATGTCTTTTTATTCTCTAGCACAGTGGTTCTCAAATTAGTTGGAGGGCTCCTTAAAACAGACTGCTGACCTCACCCCAGAATTTTGATTTAGTAGGCTTATGGTAGGCCTGAGAATTTGCATTTTTAGCAAGTTTCAAGCTAATGCTAATCCTCTTGTCTGTAGCCCAAACTTTGAGAATCTCTGGTCTAGGTAGGTATTTGGTTGATTGAGTGACTTATTGAATAAATAATATTTGAGAATTTCATGGGCTGGATTGATTTCTCTAGGATGAATTCCAAAGATATACGAGGAAGAAGGTTATATGCCTCTACTTAGCTACACTGAAGTTTCTTATAAGAAAGAACCCAGAAGAACCCCTGGTGGCTGACCGCCACTCTGTCATTAACCATGCGGTATTGAAGCCAGAATTAAAAGTAAGCAATTTTGAGCGCAATGTTATGGCATGTCTTTGCTAAAAAAAGAATACTGCAAATGTTTATTGGAGGAAAGTTCTGAATGTCATGCTGCTGGGCTGGGAATTACAACAGTGTGTCAAAGCAAGTGAGGCTGCTGGGCTGGGAATTACAACAATGAATCAAGGCAAGTGAGAGCTGCGTGGGGACCCCTACCAAGAAGCCCTCACCTCCCCTGACAGGCTTTACTTGGTGAATGACATCTGTTCTATCACATTTGTAATTGCAGCTGCGATATATCCAAGTGCGGAAAATCAGGTATGTTTGGGACTACTTGGAGAAGAGGTTTCAGAAAGTCGGGTAAGTCTTTTTCTCAGCATTCATCAGGATATAAGGGAGGAACCGGAATTGTTGGGTGCCACGAACTAAGGTATGCTTCTTGTCCTGACCACACCCTAGGCTGCTGGAAGACAGCAACTCCTGCTATGATATCCACCACACGTTTGGACTGGGCCTGACCAGTGAAGAGCAAGAGGTCAGGTAGGGTTTGTGATACTTCCTGAGAGTAAACTTGGCCGGCAGAAATTGAAATATCAAATGGCTTATGATCAGTGAGCTATAGGCATAATGCTTCACCAGCTTCATTTAATTCCAGTTTATTTACCAGCAACAGAGACAAATTTTAAGTTGTTTTCATCACAAACTTATTAAAAAGAAGAGCCCAAAAGAACAGTGCAGGCAAATATTTGATCTTTTCTTTCAGGATTGTAAAACAGTCTCGTCTGTGTTGTTGTTTTCATTCTTTCCTTAAAAAGCCTTGAGTCATTTCCTAGACTTCTGATTTGTCATCCTCTAAATCCTTGGAGAGGCAGAAAGACAATATTATGATTAATTTTCCTATGAAGAAACAGCCTGGAGATGAAGATTTTGTTTGCTCAGGTAGTTGTGTCATTCTTAACACCTAGAACAGTGCCTGATTCATGGTGGACGCTCAACAGTTATTTGTGGAATGAATGAATACATGAATGCATTCATTAATCTACTGACCGAATGCCTTTACTATGCTAAGCACTTTGCAAGCACTAAAGATCTAAGGATAAATAAGGCTTACTCACTACCCCAGAGACATTCACTGACTATTGGGAAAGAATAGTGGTACAATTGTGAGAATGATATCTATAAATGCACAGAGATTAGGACATAATAGTATAGTAGTACCATAAAAATGCTTATGCTACTTATTAACCCATAGCGATTTTGAGTCTCGGCTTCCCTCATCTGTAATTTGAAATAGTGAATGCTGGTGAGTCTGAAAGTAAACGATTGCAAGACTTCCCCAGAATCCTAATAATTACCTTCATTTCTTGCCCATTTTCAGGACCTATCCTGCCCGACCTTCCTCACAGTCTATCAGAAACACAAATTCTCCAGCTAAGAAGCATTCTGGTACATAAAATACAGGTTCTTGGGCTCCACCCTCATAATTTTCATTTAGTAAGTAGGAACTAAGGGTAGCGGTGAGAGCAGAAACTGCATTTTAAGCAAACCCCCCCTCCAACGATTCATATGCGCACCAACTCTGAGAATTACCGATCTGTTGTTTTTAAACTTTTCTCCTGCTGAATGAAAAATGACGAAAAAATGAACAAGGCCTCATCCAGATTCTGACAATGTTTGCAAAACGCCTTAGAGATAGTATCACTGTATAAGATTTCAGATGTAATGCTGATTACGTTGAAACACAAAATGTTGTCAGAGTCATTAAGAGCGTACTGGTTTCATAGCATTAAGCACCAGACACGTGAAGGATTGAGCTAAGTTAGGAGGTGTAGTTGATTAACGCAAGTTTACTTCTCCTAGGACACCATTTCTACAGGAAGGATTGCCCTTCACATTTGTCCTTAGCAAGTGCCAAACTTTACTAAATATCACAAATAATTAAATTTAAAGCTGGTCCACACCGTAAAGAACTTGACAATGTAATGAGCAAGACAAAGAGTTTAGTTTCCCAAATGCGAAGGATAGAGGAAATAATCTACTTTCAAATACACAGGCAGGTTTTACTCATGGGTTTTTCTAGGGGGACAGTAAAGAGAGTGAATAGAATGTGAAGATCTCCTCCCCCTACCCCCATCATTTTTTATTTATTATTTTTTATTGTATTATTTTTTCCCATCATTTTTTAATGTAAGACTAGGGCTTTTTTTTTTTTTTAATGTAAGACTAGGGATTTTTTTTTTTTCAAAACTCAAATGCGATTGATTGATTGAGTGATATCTGATTAAATTCCTAACTGGAGATGAGTTTGCCTTCATGAAAAGCAAGGATGCAACATGAGAAATGAAGGAGGATACTGAGAACTCCTCGATGACAAAAAGCCACAAAGTCTAAATACAACTTTCTCTTCAGGATTCCCAGAAACCAGGCAAAGAGGGAAAATGGACACATTTATGTGGTCACCTTTTTGGTAGCAAAAAAGCAAATCAGAACATCAGGAGAGACAACATCCTGAAGAGAAATTTTCAGAAGGCCTTGGGAAGAAAAATATTCCAGGAGCTTCACCGCTCCTATCTTCACTTATTCATGAACTGGATGCCACTTTCTCTCTCACTGCCTGTCGTAGATATGTCCACAGGGACTTGAGGCAATTCTCTTATCTCACAGAAACAGGGAA
The DNA here is from genome assembly GCF_018350195.1 of Panthera tigris. Taxonomy (NCBI): domain Eukaryota; kingdom Metazoa; phylum Chordata; class Mammalia; order Carnivora; family Felidae; genus Panthera; species Panthera tigris. The sequence continues at coordinate 63,469 of NW_024962166.1, forward strand.
AACCACACCTACCTTACCCCCATCCATCCAATAATCTTATAAGGACAGTCTTTAAGTTGTGCACCTCCTCATTTTCTTTTCACTTAAGGCCCTGCTCCTGCCTCCTTTGTTTACCCTACTGAAGTAGGAGAAATGTCTGGTGGTCAAGACAGCTCTTAACGTGGGCCCCAGACCAGTCACCCTGTTGGTAACCCAGCTCTCTGGAAGAAGAAAAGCTTGGATGGGGAGAGTCTGCCAAATTCTATCGTGGGAAAAACAACCGCTATTGCTGATTTCAAGCCACCAACGTGACATCACTGAATGTGGAGCTTGGAAGAGATGTTCCCTGTCAGCTTGGGTATACATCAGGGCCGAACTTAATTCTCAACATCTGTCACCTGACTGGGAAAAAAGGGCATGCCTGTGAGTACCAGAGGAAAGGAATCTTGAGTAACAGGCAGCAAACCCAGCAGCACACGCTGTTTGACCTGTCTCCCAGCATCTCTGCACCTCAGTGTTTTCACACATGGAGTCAGAAGACCCTGGTTTGCGTCCTCTGGGATCCATGCAAATCATTGCAGTAGGAAAGGCGTGGCTTGGAAATCAGACAAACTTGGGCTGAGCTCTGTTACACCTTAGATTCAGGACATGTCATGCACATTGCACCATCAGTGCTCACGGAGTGTGAGGTGGAGTCGTGGAGCCCACGTTGTGACACCTGGATCCGCTTCTTTCCTGCTCTGTGGCTCTGGGGGAGTTACTGAGTTTATCTGAACTTCACTTTCCTTTATAATAAAAATGATAATATGAAACCTCGTAGAGGTAATGTGATGATTACAGGAGATAATACGTATAAAAGGCTAAGAGTTGCATTGTCACAATTAATACTAGATATGGGTACCTTTGGCAGAACACACAAAATGAATAGTTTTTCCCATTGGCAAAATGGGAGATATTAGCCCTTTCCTTTAGACCGTTGTGACAAACGAGAGAATCTTGTGTGAGAACGCTGTAGATTGTCAGATGCTGTACAAACATGAGGGCCTCTTACTGGAATGTACTCATGTGTGGATTAACAAAGTGTTAGATGTGAAGACCATATATCATCTTCTAGTTTGTTAGCTCATTCATTCATGTGTTTATTTTCATATACTAAGGGCCTGTCCTAGGTGCTGAAGAGACCAAGGTAAGATATATATGATCTCGAACATCAAGAGCAATCTAGAATGCCTAAGAATTCTAGAAACATCGTCATATCTGTGTCTTGTTAGGTGTTCTCAGAATGTGATTGAATTCTTTAAAAAATAACATGCCTTTCTAACTGCATTTTGATTCTTGAGTTGCATTAAGATATATTTTTAACTAGAAAAACAACTTTGTCCATCATGCACTTTCATTTTAAAACTATGTTAGTATTTTAGGATGTGCACATTAATTGTTTGATTAAAGGCACAAAGAGCCTTAAAGGTAGAGAAGTGACTTTTGCCTAGTCTGGTTGTACTCACTTATCAATGTGGTTTTATTTTTATTTATTTTTATTTTTTAATTTTTTTTAAATATGAAATTTATTGTCAGACTGATTTCCATAAAACACCCAGTGCTCATCCCAAAAGATGCCCTCTTCAATACCCATCACCCACCCTTTCAATGAGGTTTTAGATTTGGCACTTAATTGGTGATCACTTTCTTACAGAAGATTAGTGTGTGGGCCCAATGCCATTGAGGTAGAAATCCAGCCCATATGGAAGCTGCTTATTAAACAGGTAACTGTTTCATCTATCTTTGAAAAAAAAACAATTTTTGTTCTTTATTTTTATTTCCTGGTATTCAGGAAATTTTAGGCAACACACGGATACTTGGATATGAACAAAATCTATGGTTCATATAACTTCTTTTTGTTCTTCCCTTCTGTCTTTATGCTTTTCCTGTCTGTGAAAGTTTTTTCCTTTTATTTTATTTTTTTGATATTTCAATAAATATATTTTTATTCCAAGATTTCTAAATGGTCTTTTTTAAATAACCACTTGTTTTAAATTAAAATCCATTTAAAAAAATCTCTACCCGTGAGAGACAGATTCATGTTTCATTATTTTCTGTTTTTTTCATTTTAAGTTTTTGATGGGGGTTGTAATGGTGGTGGTGGTGAGGTAATATTATTAATTCCGTGATCTTTTTGATGACTTTATTATTTTTTGTATCAAGTTTATTTATTTATTTATTTATTTAATATATGAGATTTATTGTCAAATTGGTTTCCATACATCACCCAGTGCTCATCCCAAAAGATGCCCTCTTCAATACCCATCACCCACCCTCCCCTCCCTCCCACCCGCCCCATCAACCCTCAGTTTGTTCTCAGTTTTTAAGAGTCTCTTATGCTTTGGCTCTCTTCCACTCTAACCTCTTTTTTTTTCCCCTTCCCCTCCTTCATGGGTTTCTGTTAAGTTTCTCAGGATCCACATAAGAGTGAAAACCTATGGTATCTGTCTTTCTCTGTATGGTTATTCCACTTAGCATCACTCTCTCCAATTCCATCCATGTTGCTACAAAGGGCCATGTTTCATACTTTCTCATTGCCACGTAGTACTCCATTGTGTATATAAACCACAATTTATCCATTCATCAGTTGATGGACATTTAGGCTCTTTCCATAATTTGGCTATTGTTGACAGTGCTGCTAGAAACATTGGGGTACAAGTGCCCCTATGCATCAGTACTCCTGTATCCCTTGGGTAAATTCCTATCAATGCTACTGCTGGGTCATAGGGTAGGTCTATTTTTAATTTTCTGAGGAACCTCAACACTGTTCTCCAGAGCGGCTGCACCAGTTTGCATTCCAACCAACAGAGCAAGAGGGTTCCCATTTCTCCACATCTTTTCCAGCATCTATAGTGTCCTGATTTTCATTTTGGCCACTGTGACTGGTGTGAGGTGATATCTGAGTGTGGTTTTGTTTTGTATTTCCCTGATGAGGAGCAACGTTGAGCATCTTTTCATGTGCCTGTTGGCCATCCGGATGTCTTCTTTAGAGAAGTGTCTATTCATGTTTTCTGTCCATTTCTTCACTGGGAAATTTTTTTTCGGGTGTGGAGTTCGGTGAGCTCTTTACAGATTTTGGATACTAGCCCTTGGTCCCATATGTCATTTGCAAATATCTTTTCCCATTCTGCTGGTTGCCTTTTAGTTTTGTTGATTGTTTCCTTTGCTGTGCAGAAGCTTTTTATCTTCATGAGGTCCCAGTAGTTCGTTTTTGCTTTTAATTCCCTTGCGTTTGGGGATATGTCAAGTAAGAAATTGCAATGGCTGAGGTCAGAGAAGTCTTTTCCTTCTTTCTCCTCTAGGGTTTTGATGGTTTCCTGTCTCACATTCAGGTCCTTTATCCATTTTGAGTTTATTTTTGTGAATGGTGTGAGAAAGTGGTCTAGTTTCAACCTTCTGCATGTTGCTGTCCAGTTCTCCCAGCATCAATTGTTAAAGAAACTGCCTTTTTTCCATTGGATGTTCTTTCCTGCTTTGTCAAAGATTAGTAGGCCATACGTTTGTGGGTCTAGTTCTGGGGTTTCTATTCTATTCTATTGGTCTATGGGTCTGTTTTGTGCCAATACCATGCTGTCTTGATGATGACAGCTTTGTAGTAGAGGCTAAAGTCTGGGATTGTGATGCCTCCTGCTTTGGTCTTCTTCTTCAAAATTACTTTGGTTATTCGGGGCCTTTTGTGGTTCCATATGAATTTTAAGATTGCTTGTTCTAGCTTCGAGAAGAATGCTGGTGCAATTTTGATTGGAATTGCATTGAATGTGTAGATAGCTTTGGGTAGTATTGACATTTTGACAATATTTATTCTTCCAACCCATGAGCATGAAATATTTTTCCATTTCTTTATATCTTCAATTTCCTTCATAAGCTTTCTGTAGTTTTCAGCATACAGATCTTTTACATCTTTGGTTAGATTTATTCCTAGGTATTTTATGCTTCTTGGTGCAGTTGTGAATGGGATCAGTTTCTTTGTCTTTCTGTTGCTTCATTATTCGTGTATAAGAATGCAACTGATTTCTGTACATTGATTTTGTATCCTGCGACTTTGCTGAATTCGTGTATCAGTTCTAGCAGACTTTTGGTGGAGTCTATTGGATTTTCCATGTATAATATCATGTCATCTGCAAAAAGTGAAAGCTTAACTTCATCTTTGCCAGTTTTGATGCCTTTGATTTCCTTTTGTTGTCTGCTGATGCTAGCACTTCCAACACTATGTTAAAACAACAGTGGTGAGAGTGGACATCCCTGCCGTGTTCCTGATCTCAGGGAAAAAGCTCTCAGTTTTTCCCCATTGAGGATGATGTTAGATGTGGGCTCTTCATAAATGGCTTTTATGATGTTTAAGTATAATCCTTCTATCCCGACTTTCTCGAGGGTTTTTATTAAGAAAGGATGCTGAGGGGCACCTGGGTGGCTCCGTCGGTTAAGCGGCTGACTTCGGCTCAGGTCATGATCTCGCGGTCCGTGAGTTCGAACCCCCGTCGGGCTCTGTGCTGACAGCCCAGAGCCTGGAGCCTGTCTCAGATTCTGTGTCTCCCCTCTCTGACCCTCCCCCGTTCATGCTTTGTCTCTCTCAAAAATAAATAAACGTTAAAAAAAATTTATAAAAGAAAGAAAAGATACTGAATTTTGTCAAATGCTTTTTCTGCATCAATTGACAGGATACTATGGTTCTTATCTTTTCTTTTATTAATGTGATGTATCACGTTGATTGATTTGTGAATGTTGAACCAGCCCTGCAGCCCAGGAATGAATCCCACTTGATCATGGTGAATAATTCTTTTTATATGCTGTTGAATTGGATTTGCTAGTATCTTGAGAATTTTTGCACCCATATTCATCAGGGATATTGGCCTGTAGTTCTCTTTTTTTACTGGGTCTCTTTCTGGTTTAGGAATCAAAGTAATACTGGCTTCATAGAATGAGTCCGGAAGTTCTCCTTCCCTTTCTATTTTTTGGAATAGCTTGAGAAGTAGAGGTATTATCTCTGCTTTAAACGTCTGGTAGAACTCCCTTGGGAAGCCATCTGGTCCTGGACTCTTATTTGTTTGGAGATTATTGATAACTGATTCAATTTCTTCACTGGTTATGGGTCTGTTCAAGCTTTCTATTTCCTCCTGATTGAGATTTGAAAGTGTGTGGGTGTTTAGGAATTTGTCCATTTCTTCCAGGTTGTCCAGTTTGTTGGCATATAATTTTTCATAGTATTCCTTGATAATTGCTTGTGTTTCTGAGCGATAAGTTGTAATCATTCCATCTTCATTCATGATTTTATCTACTTGGGTCATCTCCCTTTCCTTTTCAAGAAGCCTGGCTAGAGGTTTATCAATTTTGTTTATTTTTTCAAAAAGCCAACACTTAATTTCGTTGATCTGCTCTACAGTTTTTTTAGATTCTATATTGTTTATTTCTGCTCTGATCTTTATTATTTCTCTTCTTTTGCTGGGTTTAGAGTGTCTTTGCTGTTCTGCTTCTATTTCCTTTAAGTGTGCTGTTAGATTTTGTATTTGGGATTTTTCTTGTTTCTTGAGATAGGCCTGGATTGCAATGTATTTTCCTCTCAGGACTGCCTTCGCTGCAATCCAAAGCATTTGGACTGTTGTATTTTCATTTTCGTTTGTTTCCATATATTTTTTAATTTCTTCTCTAATTGCCTGGTTGACCCATTCATTCTTTAGTAAGGTGTTCTTTAACCTCCATGCTTTTGGAAGTTTTCCAGAATTTTTCCTGTGGTGATTTCAAGCTTCATAGCATTGTGGTCCGAAAATATGTATGGTATGATCTCAATTCTTGTATACTTATGAAAGGCTGTTTTGTGACCCAGTTTGTGATCTATGCTGGAGAATGTTCCATGTGCACTCGAGAAGAAAGTATATTCTGTTGCTTTGGGATGCAGAGTTTTAAATATATCTGTCAAGTCCATCTGATCCAATGTATCATTCAGGGCCCTTGGTTATTGACCATGTGTCTAGATGATCTATCCATTGTTGTAAGTGGGGTATTAAAGTCCCCTGCAATGACCACATTCTTGTCAATAAGGTTGCTTATGTTTGTGAGTAATTGTTTTATATATTTGGGGGCTCCCATATTCAGCACATAGACATTTATAATTGTTGGTTCTTCCTGATGGATAGACCCTGTAATTATTATATAATGCCTTTCTTCATCTCTTGTTACAACTTTTAATTTAACGTCTAGTTTGATATAAGTATGGCTACTCCAGCTTTCTTCTGACTTCCAGTTGCATGATAGATAGTTCTCCATCCCCTCACTTTCAATCTGAAGGTGTCCTCAGGTCTAAAATGAGTCTCTTGTAGACAGCAAATAGATGGGTCTTGTTTTTTTATCCATTCTAATACCCTATGTCTTTTGGTTGGCGCATTTAGTCCATTTACATTCAGTATTATTATAGAAAGATATGGGTTTAGAGTCATTGCAATGTCTGTAGGTTTCATGCTTGTAGCGATGCCTCTGGACATTGCCTCACAGGATCCCCCTTAGTATCTCTTGTAGGGCTGGTTCAGTGGTGTTGAATTCCTTCAGTTTTTGTTCGTTTGGAAAGACCTTTATCTCTCCTTCTATTCTAAATGACAGACTTGCTGGATAAAGGATTCTCGGCTTCATATTTTTTCTGTTCATCACATTGAAGATTTCCTGCCATTCCTTTCTGGCCTGCCAAGTTTCAGTAGAGAGATCCATCACGAGTCTTATCAGTCTCCTTTTATATGTTAGAGCACGTTTATCCCTAGCTGCTTTCAGAAATTTCTCTTTATCCTTATATTTTGCCAGTTTCACTATGATATGTCGTGCAGAAGATCGATTCAAGTTACATCTGAAGGGAGTTCTCTGTGCGTCTTGGATTTCAATCCCTTTTTCCTTCCCAAGATCAGGGAAATTCTCAGCTATGATTTCTTCAAGTACACCTTCAGCACCTTTCCCTCTCTCTTCCTCCTCTGGAATACCAATTATATGTAGATGATTTCTCTTCAGTGCATCATTTAGTTCTCTAATTACCCCCTAATACTCCTGGATTTTTTTATCTCTCTTTTTCTCAGCTTCTTCTTTTTCCATAATTTTATCTTCTATTTCCCTATTCTCTCCTCTGTCTCTTCAATCAGAGCTGTAGTCACCTCTATTTTATTTTGCAGCTCATTAATAGCATTTTTTTTTATCTCCTCCTGGCTGTTCCTTAGTCCCTTGATCTCTGTAGCAATAGATTCTCTGCTGTCCTCTATACTGTTTTCAAGCCCAGCGATTAATTTTATGACGATTACTCTAAATTCACTTTCTGTTATATTGTTTAAATCGTTTTTGATCAGTTTGTTAGCTGTCGCTATTTCCCAGAGTTTCTTTTGAAGGGAATTCTTCCGTTTCATCATTTTGGATAGTCTCTGCAGTGGTGGGGAACTGCAGGGCACTTCCCCTGTGCTGTCTTGAATAACTTGCATTGGTGGGTGGGGCTGCAGTCAGACCTGATGTCTGCTCCCAGCCCACCACTGGGGCCACAGTCAGACTGGTGTGTACCTTCTCTTCCCCTCACCTGGGGGGGATTCACCATGGGGTGGGGTGGCCGACTGGGCTACTTGCACACTGCCAGGCTTGTGGTGCTGGGGATCTGGCGTATTAGCTGGGGTGGACCAGCAAGGTGCACAGGGGTGGGAGGGGCAAGCTCAGCTCGCTTTTCCTTTGGTGATCTGCTTCGGGAGGGGCCCTGCAGCACCGGGAGGGAGTGAGACCCTCTGCCGGAGGGGATGGATCCACAGAAGCACAGTGTTGAGTGCGCAGTGCAAGGAAGTTCCCTGTCAGGAAATGATTCCCTTTGGGATTTTGGCTGGGGGGTGGGCGAGGAATATGGTGCTGGTGAGCGCCTTTGTTCCCCTCCAAGCTGAGCTCTGTTGTCCGAGGCTCAACAATTCTCCCTCCCGTTGTCCTCCAGCCCTCCCGCTCTCCGAGCAGAGATGTTAACATATGACCTTCCAGTTAAGTCCCGTTTGCTGTCAGAACACACTCCATCTGGCCCCTCCGCTTTTGCAAGCCAGACTCAGGAGCTCTGTCTTGCCGGCGGGCCGCCCCTCTGGCCGGCTCCCTCCCACCAGTCCGTGTAGCGCGCACCACCTCTCCATCCTTCCTACCCTCTTCCGTGGGCCTCTCGTCTACGCTTGGCTCGGGAGAATCCATTCTGCTAGTCTTCTGGTGGTTTTCTGTGTTATTTAGGCAGGTGTGGGTGGAATCTAAGTGATCAGCAGGACGCAGTGAGCCCAACGTCCTCTTACGATGACATCTTCCGGAGCATCTCCTACCCCTATTCTCTTTTTGATGATTTTAAACATATTAGTTTTGTCTTTCTCTGGTTGCTTTATTATGTCAATTTTCTTGGGAATGACTTCTTTGTTAGTGGATTTATTTATTTTTTAGAATATTTTCTTAGTGTGCTTTGAAGTTATTTTTTTCCTTCTTTTTTTGATTTAACTTTATTTTTTATTTTTCTAAATTTTTATCCAAATTAGTATATGGTGAAGCAAAGATTTCAGTAGATTCCTTAATGCACCTTACCCATTTAGCCCACCCCCTTCCCACAACCCCTCCAGCAATGCTCAGTTTGTTCTCCATAGTTATGAGTCCCCCTCATTTGTTTTGTCCCCCTCCTTGTTTTTATATTATTTTTGTTTCCCTTCCTTTATGTGCATCTGTTTTTTCTCTTAAAGTCCTCAAATGAGTGAAGTCATATGATTTTTGTCTTTCTCTGACTAATTTCATTTAGCATAATTCCATCCACGTGGATGAAATGTCAAGATATCATTCTTTTTGATTGCTGAGTAATACTCCATTGTATATATATACCACATCTTCTTTATCCATCCATTGATGGGCATTGGCTCTTTCCGTACTTTGGCTATGGTTGATAGTGCTGCTATCAACATGGGGGTGCATGTGTCCCTTCGAAACAACACACCTGTATCCCTTGGATAAAAAGCACACCTGTATCTTTTGGATAAATGCCTAACAGTGCAATTGCTGCGTCATAGAGTAGTTCTATTTTTAGTTTTTTGGGGAACCTCCATACAGTTTTCCAGAGTGGCTGCACCAGCTTGCATTCCCCCCAGTAACGCAAGAGATCCTTTTTCTCCTTGCCAACATCTGTTGTTGCCTGAGTTGTTAATGTTAGCCATTCTGACAGGTGTAAGGTGGTATCTCATTGTGGTTTTGATTTGTATTTCCCTGATGATGAGTGATGTGGAGCATTTTTTCATGTGTCAGTTGGCCATCTGGATGTCTTCTTTGGAGAAGTGTCTACTCATGTCTTTTGCCCATTTCTTCACTGGATTATTTGTTTTTTGGGTGTTGAGTTTGATAAGTTCTTTGCATATTTTGGATACTAACCCTTTATCTGATATGTCATTTGCAAATATTGAAGTTATTATTATTAGTGATGGTGATGGAAGCTCTGGTAGTGATGGAGGCAGCTCTGGTGAGCTGCCCTTAAGTGGTACTTCCCTTGTCTACATTTCTCTCTTTTTCTCTGTGTCCACTGTCCCTGTAGGATGGCTCTGAGTTTGCCTCTTGGTAGTCCCCATGGCCCTCAGTTCAGAACCAACTCCTGTAGGGTGGGGCTCTACTCCCCAGGATCAAGCAGCTTCAGGCCTTGAGCCAGCTGGGGTTTGGCCAAGTTCACAGTGGCACCATGAACTTTGTTCTTTTCCATTTTGCCCTCTGCCAGTGAACAGCTGCTGGTTGTGACTTTCCTTGGCCTCTGTTCCTGGGTCAGAGAGCAAGGCTGGTTTTGTCCCCTGCCGCTGTGGCACACTGTCAATCATATTCCCTGTAGCATGAGTCCCTAGCCCACCACTCTCCATTCCTTAGGTGGAGCCCAGTGAGCTGATTGTGCTAACCTCCACTCCATACTGCACATTTCTAGTCTATTTCTAATCCACAACAGTGGTCACTTTGTTTAGCATGGTCACACGTTAAAAGATAATTAGACTTTTATTTAGAGCAGTCTTCAGTTCGCAGAAAAATTGATTGGCAGGTACTGAGATTTCCCACATACCCCATGTCCCCCACATATGCAGTTTCCTCCACTATCAAAAAGCCAGCTGCTGTTTAAACTTCCTGTTCAAATACATTTTCAGGTTGTCAAAGATTCTCCCAGGTGTCAATTTGGTTATTTTGAAAGGAGTGGTAGTATTTTCTCCATCTACTTACTAAGCCTTCAGTAGGAAAAAAGCAAGTAATACTACTTTGTATTTTGGTTTCAAAAGAATATTGAATAAGGGAGTTAAATTAATTATGATGGTGTTGTTTCTTATACAAGAAGTATTTAACCACATTTTCTACTGAGTTTATATAAACTCAAAATCGTATTATCATTAGTGTATCATCTACAATTAGAGCATTTTATGCCAAGCAAAGAGAAGAGCTATATTTTGTAAGAAAAGCATGTTGCAATGGAAATAATAAGAAACATTAAAGAACAAAAGCTTTGTTAATGCACAAAATATATCCAAGGGTTTAAGAAACTCTTAAAATGCAGCCTATTAACTTGCTAACTGGATGTCAGTTCACTGTGAGGACTAAAGTAGAAGTTTAACATATTAGAGAATATAGAAAGTAGAGGTAACAGAGTGGCACCAGTTTTAGGTAATATTTCATCTAATTCATAATCATTGTAAAGAGCACTTCACCAAGAAAATAATCCTTGTTTTGGTCAGATGGGTTTTTTCATTCACACTATGTCTGTACATCAGATGACTACATCTACCTCCTCAGGTTTGCCCTCTCTGCTATCATTATTAACAGTGGGGCCAGCAGGACCAAAATGGGGACAATTGAGGGAATAAAAAAAGTGAAAGGTATAATAAAGAGACCAAAATATATGTGCATGGATGGCCAGCTTTGGGCTTGTGATACATTCTTCCCATGAATTTCACTGCAGTTTTGGGTAAGATGACTCCCACCCCCCCCATCCCGTTCAAAGGAGGGGCCCATGCTGATGTGCCTGATGCTCAGAGCATCTTGCTAAAAACCTGTGATGTGACGAATATGTTATTTTTCAACAATCTGGATAAAAATGCAGTCTTCTATTTTCATCACACAACTTGACTCAATCTGCAGCATGTGAGTATGGGAAGAAGAAACTGCAATAAAAACGGTCAGAGATCTGGGGCGCCTGGGTGGCTCAGTCAGTTGAGCGTCCGACTTCGGCTCGGGTCACAATCTCGCACTCCGTGAGTTCGAGCCCCGCGTTGGGCTCTGGGCTGATGGCTCGGAGCCTGGAGCCTGCTTTGGATTGTGTCTCCCTTTCTCTCTGCCCCTCCCTTGTTCATGCTCTGTCTGTCTCTCTCTGTCTCAAAAATAAATAAATGTTAAAAAAAAAAAAAAGGTCAGAGATGAAGTGTGTTTTAAGAGACTGAATTCTCCATTGTAGGTAAATAATGTTTAGAAAGGTAAATCGTTAGATTTTGATATTGATAAAACATTTTTCAAAATTCAAAATAAATAAGAATAATCAATTTTTGACAGGCTCTGAGTGCTTAAAATAATTTTGCTTCCACCATAGCACATGCTATGTGCTTGACACTGACTCCACTGAAACTGAGTTCTAAGTGAATTCATAAATATTAGAGATCATTGTGTGTTGTAAAAAAATGATTTAAAAAATTGATAAAATGACATCATCTGTTTTTTCTTCCAAGATTTTATTTAAGTTCAAGTTAGTTAACATGTCCTGCGTTATTGGTTTCAGAAGCAGAATGTAGTGATTTATCATTTACATACAACACCCAGCGCTCGTCACAAATGCCCTCCTTGATGCCCTTCACCCATTCGACCCAACCCCCCATATACCTCCCTTCAGCAACCCTCCATTTGTTCTCTATAGTTAAGTCTCTCATGGTTTGCCTCCCTCTCTGTTTTTATTTTATTTTTCCTTCACTTCCCCTGTGTTCATCTGTTTTCTTTCTTAAATTCCACATATGAGTAAAATCATATGGTATTTGTCTTTCTAAGCATATACTTATTTGCTTAGTATAATACACTCTAGTTCCATCCACGTTGTTGCGAATGACAAGATTTCATTCTTTTTTGGTGGCTGAGTAATGTTCCATTATATACAAATACCTCCCATGTTCTTTATCCATTCATCAGTCAATGGACATTTGGGTTATTTATATAATTTGGCTATTGTTAATAGTGCTGCATAAATATTGGGGTGCATGTGCCCCTTCAAATCAGTATTTTTCTTGTATCCTTTGAATGAATACCTGGTAGTACAATTGCTAGATCATAGGATAGTTCCATTTTTAACTTTTTGAGGAGCTTCTATGCTGTTTTATAGAGTGTCTGTACCAGTTTGCATTCCCATCAACAGTGTAAGAGGGTTCCCCCTTCTCTGTATCCTTGCTAGCATCCATTGTTTCCTGAGTTGTTAATTTTAGCCATTCTGACAGGTGTGAGGTGGTACCTGGTATCTGGCAGTGGTTTTGATTTGTATTTCCCTGATGGTGAGTGATGTTGAGCATTTTTTTCATGTGTCTGTTAGCCATTTGAATGCCTTCTTTGGAGAAATGTCTGTTCATGTCTTCTGCCCATTTCTTCACTGGATTATTTTTGGGAGGTTGAGTTTGATAAGTTATTTATAGACTTTGGATACTAACCCTTTGTCTTATATGTCATTTGCAAATATCTTCTCCCATTCTGTAGGTTGTCTTTTTAGTTTTGTTGATTATTTCCCTTGGTGTACAGAAGCTTTTTTTCTTGATGAAGTGCCAATAGTTCTTTTTTGCTTTCATGTCCCTTGCCTCTGATGTATCTGGTAAGAAGTTGCTGTGGCCAAGATCAAAGAAGTTGCTGCCTATGTTCTCCTCTAGCATTTTGATGGTTTCCTGTCTCACAGTTAGGCTTTTCATCCATTTTGAATTTATTTTTGTGTATGGTGTAAGAAAGTGGTCCAGTTTCATTCTTTTGCTTATTGCCATCCAATTTTCCCAACACCATTTGTTGGAGAGATTGTCTTCTTTCCATTGGATAGTCTTTCCTGATTTGTTGAAGATTAGCTACCCTATAGTTGTGGGTCCATTTCTGGGTTCTCTATTCTGATCCATTGATCTATGTGTCTGTTTTTGTGCCAGTACCATACTGGCTTGATGATTACAGCTTTGTAATATAGCTTGAAGTCTGGAATTGTTTTACTTTTCTTTTTCAACATGACTTTTTGATACTCAGGGTTTTTGTGGTTCCACACAAATTTTAGAATTGTTTGTTCTTGCTTTGTGACAAAATGCTGGTGGTATGTTGATAGGGATTGCATTGGATGTACAGATTGCTTTGGGTAGTTTAGACATTTTAACAATATTTGCTCTTCTAATCCATAAGCATGGAAGTTTTCTCCATTTCTTTGTTTCTTCTTCAATTTCTTTGAAATGATGTGATCCATGCAAGTGACTCACATGCTGTTTTTGTACTTGCAGGTTTTAAATCCATTCTACGTGTTCCAAGCCTTTACCCTAACTTTGTGGCTGTCTCAAGGCTACATAGAATACTCTGTGGCCATCATCATCTTGTCTATTATCTCCATTGTCTTAAGTGTGTATGATTTGCGACAGGTAAGAGCTAAAATCACAGTTGGGTTCTATTAAGCTTATGGTGCACAAGAAGCAAAGCCTATGGGTTTTCCACTGACAGCAAGGAGTAGCTTTGTGAAACTTAAGTCATAAAGCAAAAAAAAACAAGGGCTTACTAAATGTGAGAACTCAGGAGGAGATCTTCAGAAATAGCAGGTAGATGTAAATGTCTTTGCAAACCCGGATTTATCGACTGAAGGCTGACCCGCATACAGTGTTCAGAAGGACTCCGAGGCTGTATCTGAGTGTGGTGGGAAAGAATGCTTTGATGGATTAATGATGACAGCATACCTTTCCATCATTGTTCATCTCATAGCTATTTAAATTTTTTTAAATGTTTTAACTTATTTTTGAGACAGAGACAGAGCATGAACAGGGGAAGGTCAGAAAGAGAGGGAGACACAGAATCTGAAGCAAACTCCAGGCTCCGAGCTGTCAGCACAGAGCCCGACATGGGGCTTGAAGTCACAGACTGTGAGATCATGACCTGAGCTGAAGTCAGATGCTTAACCGACTGAGCCACCCAGGCGCCCCATCTGGTAGCGATTTAAAGTCTTCCTTTTTAAAAAATAGTCTTCTTTTTTAAGTTTATTTATTTTGAGAGAGAGCAAGTGAGCATGAGCAGGGAAGGGGAAGAGAGAGGGGGAGAGAGAGAATTCCAATAAGGCAACATGGGTCTTGATCTCATGAAATACTAGATCATGACCTGAGTTGAAATCAAGATTCAGACGCAGCTGACTGAGCCATCCAGGTGCCCCAAAATAATCAGTCTTCTAAATGAGATAGCAGTGCATTCTGAAATAGAATTTTGCTGAATATTACTTATAACTCCACAGTCCCTGCAAGTCTCAGCCCCCACAGTATCTTTCTAGAAAACGTTTGGCTACTTTGCTTAAGAATCATCAGCTTGAAAATCAGGAGGCAACCCCAAAAACGATGTCTCACTGTATTTTCTGTATGTTTTTGAAAACTTGACTATGGAATTAGCTTTGTAGAGATGGGGCTGGGGGCTGGGCATTGTTACAGTACACTGTGTCAGCCTGTCAACTCTACTGCACTGTTGAAACCGCCTAGTCTCAAGTTTCATCCTTCATCTCCAGGGAAAAAAACTAAGATCCAGGGAGCTTGTTCCAAATCAGAGTTTGGTTTTGTGACAGAGTCAGAGCTTCTGGCTCCTCATAAAATGAAATTCTGCCACATGTGCGATATTTCCTTAGCATAAGGCACTTTCCAAAGTAGTGTCACAGCTGGGAATGAAAGTCAAACACAAGTGTTGAGAAGGGAGATGAGTTCTCGATGTCCACACAGTGAGCACTGGGCACAAGTCAGAAAGGCAGACGTGGGGCCTTTACATAAGCCTAACTGAAAGGGAGCTTTCATTCCTATTCCATTTCAGTGGCTCAACAATATTAAATCTAATATCGGCTCGTTATCTGGTTTTAGATCCTACAAATTTTGAGTTATGAAGTCTTTGATGAGAAATGAAAGACAATAGATATGTAAAGAGTTAGGAAACAGGATCTAAAAATGAAAAGTTAGATGAATGGAGATACTTTGAGCTGGAGACCAGGCTACTAGGACTTTGTTTTGTTTCTGGTTTTCTGCCTTTTTAAAAAGTGAGTACCTAGGTGTGTTTTTTCACAAACTAATTTATATCACAAAGATGTGAAGAGTGACCAGCAACTTGCCTGGCTGCCGAGGCCTGGGGGAGAGTAACTGTCTTTCTGGTGAACTCTGGGCCTTTGAGCAAAAGCATGACCATAGACACCAAGACAATAAAGATCTGACTATTCTGCTGAGTCTCAATAGAAAAGTAGAGTGTCTTAAGCTTTTACCTTAGTCATTTGATAAAGGTATGTAATGTGAAGCCAGCAGATAGAATTTCTAGTTTCTGGGTTTTGAGAAATCTTTCCTTAATAGAATATCTGATTTGATACGTGCAAGCCATTCATACACTTTCTGGCTTAAGTCACACATCAGTGAATACAGCCCTTCTCGCATGTCGTTCCTTCCACTGGGGCGACATCTACGCACAGTCACCCGGATATATCGTCATAAACCATCCAAGTGTTCTCAGGAAAAACACAGAACTCTCTGAGGCCTTTTGGGAGGGAGAACTTATCTAGTCAGATTGAAAACCTCCCCCTTACCTCTCCTGTTTGTGTTACTTGGTGCTGTTATAATCAGTTTCCTCATCTGTAGAAGGTGTGTATGTGTGTGGGCACGTGAGTGTGTGTTGGTGTTAGAGTTGAGCGAATTAAATGAAACAATCACTTTGAATACTTATATTTCTGGTACATAGTAGGCACTTAGTAAAATGTTAGTTCTTGTTATCATTGATATTGCTGTTGCTGTTTTTATTATTAAAAGTTAGGGAAAGTTGGCAAGGGACAGATGGGAGGGGGAGGGGGTACAGAGATTGAAGAGAACAGGAGGCAGCATGGGACCATCGGGACAGGGCTGGTAACAACCGCTGGTTCACTCATATGAGCCCGAGGACTCTGTTTTCCTTGGGCTCACTTTCCTCAGCTATATACATGGTGGAGGTTATACCCTACTTTTTTAGGTCTCACCATTTTAGGATTCTATCATTTTGCCAGGGCCACTGACAAGGAATGAAAAAAAGCCCTTGAAAACTTTAGAATGCTAGTAAGAAATTTTCTGGCCACTGGAAATCTGAGAGCATGTGCTGCAAACTGGAGTTAATTCCTATTGGACCCTAATAGTGTTCACTTGGACTTTAGTCCTAAACTACTCAAGTCAGGATGTGTATGAAGAATAGAAACCTGTCTAAATTACCCTAATCATCAAAGGGATATGTACTATAAATATGTACCAGTAGCTCATAGGACCCAAAGACATGAAGTACAGTGGACTTTAATGGAGCCTGTACCCATGAACTTGGGTTACTCTCTCCAGCCTCGTATTCCCTGACAAGCATGAAAGTAGTACACATATTTTGGGGCAAGCACTGCAACCCCCCCTCCTCTTAGAACTCTGGCAGCCTGCAACTAGTTTGCTCTAGGTGGCTCTCTCTTTCCACTGGCACACATAGTTGGAACGGGGGTATCTGACCCAGCGGAAGCCAGTCCATCAGCAGGAATGATGCCCATATATCTTTTAGCCTGGGATCCAAGCCTAAGACTTGAAGCTATCTGTCATGCTCTGTCAGGAATGTGATCTGAAAAGTGATGCTAGGACCAGGGTGGCAACCCTTGATCCTTGTGTGTGGACAGCAGAGAAAAAAACTTGCACAAAGAACGAACCAAATACACAGAGACACAGAGGTGAGCCATATGGAGCCCAGCAGAAAGGGAGAAGGCAGAGAGACAGAGACCGAATGAATAACCTACTCTTCATAGCATTTCCTGCTCTTGTTTGAAGCCTTTGGGAGCTCTGGCTTCACTTCCCACCTTAGGTTAGTGAGATGTCCCTGCATCTTCACAATTTCTCATCTGCTTAAACCAGTTTAACCAATTTCTGTTGCCTGTAATCAATGGGTCCTAAGTAAATGTGGTGTTACCACTTGATGTGTTACACCCCTTACAATATTTCCACATATTTCCCCTGACTTAAATACATACTTCCCATCTACATGTTTATGACAAATTTCAGTCTCTCCTCAAGTTCCTTTACACTATTTTTTTCATTTGGAACGTAGGTATAACTGTCTTTAAGGAAACAGAAAAGAAATATAGAGATTCCTGTGTGGGAGTTGGGAAGGGTTACAGAGAAAACAGGTTTGATTCAATACTCTAGAGGGCAATGTTTCAGTGAGAGAATTAGTCAAGATTCCTAAGCTCCTGACCCATTAAGTCAAAATATCCAAGGTAACAAGAGGAATCTGTGCTTTTTCACAGTTTCATAACAGGTGCTTGTCATGCATTCTGAAAGCTTAAGAGCTGTTGTTCCAGAGGAATCCACCAAAAGACAAATTCAAGCACTAAGATCCCCAATACATATATTTATTTATTTATTTATTTATTTATTTACTTATGTCATCATTAGCTAAATATATATTTCATTTTTTTCTCCTCTATAAGATGCAGAGAAATACAAGTTTATGTGGAGATTTACTTATGTATTTATTAATTTGTTTTAATAAAACAGGAACATACTTTGTACATTAATCTGGAACTTGCATTTGTCACTTTACAATAAATATAACGGCTATCTACCAAGTAAATAAATAATTCTAAATCACGTTTAAAAATAACGGTGTGAAATTCCATGGTATATCATAATTTTTTCAGCCATTCGTTTATTTCTAGAAAATAGGGGGCTTCCTTTCCAATTTTTGCCACCACAAGTATGCTGAATTACACACAACTACAATATAGATGTGTCCTTACATATGAGTGTTTGCATTTGTTTTTAGTAAAATAATCAAAAGCCAGGTTGCTGAATCAAAAGGTATGTATATTTTGGATGTTAATAGATCTTGTGATATTTATTATTTTCTTAAATAAAATAACGGCAACATATGAGAGTATCCATTTCTCCAGATCCTCACCAGTGTTATATATTGATGTTTAAATTTTTTTTAGTCTAATGTATTTTAAAAAAATTGTGTCCCAATGATGTTTTAATTTATATTCCACTAATTATTAGTGAGATTAGATACATTTTCCTCCAAAAGATATATGCATTTTTGTTTTCTATTTATTGTCTCTTTATATCCATCATCCATGTGGAAAAGTTTTCTTTCTTAGTCTATCATTTTTCCTCTGACTTGACTTTTGTCAGATATTTTAAAATGTGTGCAGTCAAATATGTTTCTCTTTTTTCTGGGTTTCTGCCTTTCTTGTTTTGCTGCTCAAGTGCTCTTCTAAAAGTAGGCATGCTCTGTTCTATTTGTAATTTTCTCAATATTTATTTTAAAATCTTTAATGAATCTTAAATATTCAGGCTCTACATCTTAAAATCCCTACATGTCTTTGTTTAAAATAGTAACTGACCTGGGAACTTCACTTGATGGCAGAACTGCAAAAGCTTTAACAAGGAGACATTAATTCCATTAGCAGTTAATATTTGGGTTTTTTTTTCCAAGTTTTATTGATTTATTTTGAGAGAGAGACAGTGCGAGGGGGGAGGGACAGAGAGAGAGAAATACAGAGAATCCCAAGCAGAGTCTAAGCTGTCAGCACAGAGCTTGATGGGGCACTTGAACCCACAAAACTGTGACATCATAACCTGAGCCGAAACCAAGAGTCGGACTGTTAACTGACTGAGCCACCCAGGTGCCCTTGCAGTTAATATTTGTTAACAAAAGCTTATCAGACCCAAACTCTAAGGGATCTTGTAACATTATACAAAATGGGCCAGTTGCCTGAAACTATTTTTGCAGTTTAAATCACAAATGCTCACCAATCAATATTTCTTTAGCACAATTTGTAACGGGCTCCCCCCGTCTGTGACAGATGTGCTTGTGTGGGGCATGGCAGCCTCTAAAATGATACGCATGTGGTTGTGGTGTCCTTCCACCACCTGAGAGGGATGGGGACAATCAGGGAGGTGAAGTGACTTGCTCGGTAATCGTGGCTATAGATCCCAGCCCCGGGTTTCCTGATTCTACATCAAGTACTTCACACTGTCCCACGGAGCAAAATCTCAAAGAGACCTATGCGTTTCCTTGCAGCAGTAAACGATTGATAATTTTATTACGAAAATATTTGGGAAAGGGGCTGCTAGAAATGGAAGGAGCATCTACTGTCATTTACAAATCATGCTAAAGATATAACAGCTTTTGAAAATTGCAAGAGGGGAGGTGTTTGCAGGAGTGGAATAAACTATCTTTCTGCATCTACTGTGGCCCCAAATCATGCAGCAAAGAGAGAGGCACCTTGCCTACGCCAAGAAACACCCTCGGCAGCCCCTCTCTAACAAGTTTGGTGTAGGTATGAGTGTAAATTGAGCTGGCACTCAACTGTATTTACACTGAGCCGTGTTGCATACTCTATTGCTGGCTCCACAGGCGGCCACTAGAGATAGCACTGAGAGTATCTGACCCATGGTGCTTTGCCTTTAGCCATGACTGAGCTGGGCTCAAAAGACACCTGAGTTAGTGCCCTCATTACTCATCTCTGGAGGAAATCCAGCCACAGCAAACACAAGGACACACAGCAACAGATGCCGGAATAATAACAATATGCAAATTAGCCTTGGAAACTGATCCTGGTCCCACTAAACCGGGACTGGAGAAACCAGAGGGGGCCTAATGAAAATCAGGCAACGAGCTTCCAAATCACGGCAAGCATCATAGCACCTGCTTTCTCCTAGCTGGTTGGTTGTCATAGAAACCTGTGTTTGTAGAGTTTCTGGGTACATTAGCTCAGAGAGGAAGCTTATATTATCCTTCTCCAGTGTTGTCGGGAGACGTGGAACAATTCAGTTCTATTAAGTAAATGTTTGCTGAGGGCCTACTATGTGACAGACTCCAGGGGTACATAGATGAGTGTTTGGCTCTTTGAACCACCTGCCTCACACAGGAGACCTGACAAGAAAACGCCTGTAATGGAATTGGTCATACACTAATACAGGCGGAAACACAGGGAGCAGAACAATGAATTCTTTCTGAGATGTTAGAGACTTATGGAGTGGCGGTGACGTTTGAGCCAGACTTTATGTGAAGGATTAGGAGTTTGCTGGTAGAAAACCTGGGTGAGCATTCCAGGTAATAGCTTGAACGAAGGCATGGAAGCATGGCAGGTTTCGCAGAATGCTAAGCCTGATGAATAAATCCAGCTTGATGCCATAATGATTTTTGAGAGGGCATTTTGAACTTATACTTCACCACTTCCAAATGTGTTGATTATCATCCTCTTAAGCTAGGGTGAAATTCTCATGGCAGTGGCTAGAAGAGTTTGCTAAGCAAGAAAGTAACTTAAAGAAATTTATAACAAAGGAAGGTTATTTATCTTCTTAAAGGAAAAAAGCTATTTTCAAACACTTTAGGGGAACATATTCATCAACAGAAAAGGCTTTAGAGTCAGATAAACCCAGGTTTTACTGTCAATCTTAATACTTAGTAAGTAAATGATTGAAGACAAGTTACTTTAACATTTCCAAGACCCTGGTTTGTTTTTGTTTTTTGTTTTTTGTTTCTTTTTGGTCATTTTATTTTGTTATATGTACATTGGAGACAATAACATCATCATAGGATTATTTTGAGGAGAAAAAAAAAATCAAGCAATACATTTCAAGTGCTTACAACAGTGCCTGGCACGTAGGAGTTGCTT
Organism: Panthera tigris; assembly: GCF_018350195.1. NCBI lineage: Eukaryota > Metazoa > Chordata > Mammalia > Carnivora > Felidae > Panthera > Panthera tigris. The sequence continues at coordinate 84,341 of NW_024962166.1, forward strand.
ACTGTTTTAAACTGCCTAATAATAATAATAATACTGTGAGCCATTTATAAACCCCAGGTTATTTCTTCTATGAAGTCTTAGGGGCTTTGACTAAATCTCTGATATGCAAAACATATCCGTATCAGACATGTTGAGTTTTGAAGGAGCTTGAAAATGATTCAATTCAATGTCATTTGTTTACAGAAAGAACAAGTAACATAAAGTGAAATTTCTTATATACAGGTACATGGCTGGTTAGTGGGTAAACTTGACCCACGACTCAGGAGTCCTGAATGAATCCAGTGTTCTTGTCCCAGAACCACGGCTGACTTTCTCGCTATTACCCATCAGTAAAATGGATGCCCCAATAGGGAAGCCTCAGAAAGTCAAGTTAGGGCAATGACTATGTACCTAACAAACAGCAGTAGCATTTCTTCCATTCAGTTGTTCCAAATGATTGAAGTGTTGCCTTTCCTAAAAAAAATGGAGTAAATAAGAAATTGTTCTGTATAAATAGAAACACCAAATTTATTAATTTCTCTCAAGAGGAAAATTGTGTAATTGTGTGTAATGTTTATCTGGTGACATTGGCTACCTTAAAAATCATCAAGAGGGCAGATAAAAATAATTTACCCTATCATCTAAAAGGGAAAGTTTTATACTTGAATTAGGTTAAGCTATGTTTAAAGTACTGTTGACGGTATTCAGATCTCTTCTACTTAGAAGTATCCAAGTAAGTGACGTCCATACAGAAGGAGGCAGTGCCTTCCAGGGATGCCTCTGCCAATGGCGTCGCCTACAGTCAGTGTATGGAACTGTGTGGACAATTTGCCCTCACTCCTCTGCCTTTCTGTCTCCTGAGTTATCCCAGTAGATGCTGCCTTCGCTTCTCCAGGCTGCTTCCATTTCCTCCACTTAGCCCAGGGTGGTATCTCAGTGAATTCCACCCTAAGCAAATCTTCCAAGGGGATGCATTAGACAAAACAATGCTGTTTTTGCAACAGCAACTTTCTTATTAATCATTAACCCTTGCTGAGCTCTTACCATCGTAATGAGTAATATCCAAAGGGATAACTAAGAGAAGCATTACTTAAATTTTGAAAACCCTCTAGAAGAGGTACTGTTAATATCTCCACTTTCAGATGAGGAAAAGGGAGTTAACTAAGCTGAATAATGCCTAAGGGGAAGCACTAGGGTTCTGGAGCATCATGGCTTCAGTCTCCAGACTGACCCAATAGGAAAATCCACCAGTTTGTAAAGGAGGGGATAAAATTCCACATAAAATCAAAACATAACTCAAATATTCCCAGGCTTTTACAATGGAAAGATCAAATTCATTTTTGTTGTTTTATAGACAGGGAAACAGGTACCGAGAGGGAACCTAATCTGTTCATGGTCTTGTTCTTCCCTTGTGTCATCGTGCGCCCTTAAGAAGTACAACCTCGGGGACTTAGCGTTGGTCCTTGGGGACAGTGGTTGTGCATTATGTTTCCTGGAATTGAAATAGCACTAAACTAATTACCATATTTGTTGCTATAAGTCGGGGGTTGGCTGCGGTAGGAATTGGGGCAGGGAAGCAGAAACGCTAGAGTGTGAGCCTTTGCCCAAGGAAGTTTTGCTGTGTGACAGGCTTGGTATTTACAGTATTGAGATCATGTGGTTTTCCGGTTATGGACTGATACTTAAACGTTGACTTTGAATTGGTAGCAATCAGTGAAGCTGCACAACCTTGTGGAGGATCACAACAAAGTCCAGGTTACAGTCATGGTAAAGGACAAAGGTACGTGATATGTTCTGCCATCTTCAGCATCCTGATATTTCAGAGTGGAATCAGTCCCATTTGTTATCGATTATTAGTTGAGGAGAAAACCTCTTCTGATGAAACCCAGGACGGAGGCTAAAGTAAGGTAAATAAGACTTTTAAGATGACAAACTTAAGGAGGAAAGGTCAGGCAAACGCTGACCTGCTTTTCCAGGACCCAGACGGTGAGCACCTCACTGAATTTTGTACCCTGAGTACCTTGCATGCCTCCTCCTGATTGAACCATTTTGACCCAGTGTCTGAGTCACTTCCAAGTCCCTCTGCCTTCCCATATTTCACTCACTGGAATGTTACTGGGTAAGCTTTCTTGAGGCGTTTTGATTTCCCCAACTAATGATCCCAAACAGACCTTGAATTCTAACACTTCAATCTGTTATCCAGAATCCAGACCCGAAGAATGCTTGTAAATGGTATTTGCTCTGACTTACCCTGGGTTGGGGTGGCCATGGCTCTCTGTAAGGAGCAGGGAGCTGCAGCCCAGAGTAGCAGAAACTGGCTGGGTGGTTCATCCCAACACGTGCCCTCCTCCCAGTGCTCATCCCAGTGCTCATCCCAAGTGCCCTCCTCAATGCCCATCACCCACTTTCCCCTCCCCTGCAACCCCCATCAACCCTCAGTTTGTTCTCAGTATTTAAGAGTCTCTTGTGGTTTGCCTCCCTCCCTCTCTGTAACTTTTTTTTATTTTTTTCCCCTTCCCCCATTCTTAAGTAAAAACAGGAAAAGGTCAGCCAGTCACGGGAACTTTGTTGTGTAGGTTTGCAGAAGCTGGAATCCCATCTCTTGGTTCCTGGGGATACTCTTATTCTTCCAGGAAAAACTTCATTGCCATGTGATGCTATCCTGATTGATGGAAGCTGTGTGGTGACTGAAGGCATGCTCACAGGTAGGCCATTGCCATGGAGCTGCTTCTTTCCTGTCCAACATCTCGGCCAAGAGCAAAGCAGATCAACATATCCTTACCTGCCTGATATTAAGATATTGAAAGATAGGTGAGGTAGACACGGCTAGGCTATTCATGCAGGTGAAGACTCCATAAATGCAAACGGGATAAAATGTATCCCGTTTATATAATGTATACCCGTAATATAAGAATCAAATGATAATAAATACAAAATTAGAAGAAAAGTCTAATATATGTGATTGGTTAATTTCCTGATGCGTGGGGTGAATAAGATCATTTGGTTCAGAGGACGGTGAGAGAATAGACTACTTGATGCACGATGTCTTCATAAACATGAGCATGGTTTACACACCTATCCAAACAGAACACAACCGGAAACCAACAACTCTTATAATTGGCAGGATGCAGAGATTTTATACAGCCCTGCTCTCTGTAGACGGAAAATGGAGCCCCAGTTTTTGCTGGAAGAGTATTGAGTTGAACCTTCAGGAAAGTCAGTGTAACATTCTGTTCTTTAGAATTGTGTTTCCAGTTGATCCGACCAAGCAGAAAGCCAGTTTTCTTGTAACAACGGTTTGAACTGTCGTCCTTGCTCTCATTTGCGCTTTGTAAAGTTCACTTGAATTTGTGTAATTAGGAAGGCACTATTTAGAAAATATTCTTTAGGCAAAAACCAAAACACATGGGACATCATGATGAGAGAAGAAACTATACAACAACACAAAAATAGAAAGAATGTGTCTTTCGTGCTTACAAATTGTTGTATTTTTCTGTTCCCAAGTTGCTAAAGACAGGAAAACACACACACACACCTTTTTAATATCACCTAAATGTAAAGAGAATCATCGATTCCTAAATTGTTCAACACAAGCAGATTTCACATTAAAAATGGGTCTGCTTAATTTAAAATTGAGACAAGGAAATGTAGTAAACATAACTATGCTCGGTATAATTACAAAATGCCCCTTTAGTGTGTTGAAATCTAACTGCCTTATAATGATAGTGATGAGGATTTGCATACTGATGATATCTTTCATCCGGAATGTTGCCATAGCACCCAACGTGCAAACCTCATGCCCAAGAAAAACTGGCCTCCTAAACCAAAGACAGCAACTGTCTCACATTTCCCAGCAGCCTGCCAGTGAAGAATGGCTTCTCTCATTGGTGACAGAGCATGGCTGTGAGAAAAAAGGGAAGGAGAGATCGCAGTGTTTACTCCGCTGGGTCTACTGACTGGGGTGCTTGGTTCTTGCCTTACTTCTGAGGAAAACTCAGAGAAAGAAATGGTAGAGTTGGCAAACAAAGCTGCCTTTCAATGTGCAAAACTGACCTAAAATGATCTTAAGCAGTGAGTGGCTTTTCTTAGGTCTACTTCTAGAAAAAGAAGGTCACCAGCATTAATATCTGTGTAAACTATGTACTGGTAAAAATCCGTTTTAGAGACAGACACATAAAATAGAAATATATTTCTTTCTCATTGTTTTCTTTGGAAAGATCTAAGACCATCATACTCTAAATACTTTATTACATAGTCTACATAGATCTGCCCACTCACGTATACATTTGTAAAAAGGATCCTGATTGAACAATAAGATTATGCTTAGATTCCTGAAACTGCATATGTCTTCCTCGAGCATTTGTCCAAGAATGTGACTCAGGTTTTTTTTTTGTTTGTTTTTTTGGGTTTTTTTTTTTGTCCCACGTGCAAACCAGTCTTTCATATATATAGAGGTCTTTATTTAGAAGAGAATTAGCAAATACTCCAAGCATCTTTAGAGCAATGAATGTTTTATAAATAATTTTTATATCTCACTTCATCATAGGATAAACAAATTAGGAATTATTATAATGCCCAATTTACAAATGAGGAAATGCAGGTGAGAAGGGACCAGACTGCCCAGCTAGCCAGTATCAGGGCTGGAGGTGGTATTTTTTGCTCCCAGACGTGAGGGGCCACCGGAGTGAGGAGGAAGCAGATTCTAAGAGGGGTAGAGCTGACATTCCTTGTGCCTCCTCATCTTTTTCTCTCCACTGGGTAGTCCTGCCCATAACACACGTCCATTGTAGGGTCTTCTTCATCCTCCTCTCCTTAGCCTCGTCCTACTGCCATAAGCTCAACTATGCAAGGAACGTAATCGTATAACTACACTTACTTTTTAATTTTTGCTCCAAATCTTGCCATCCTTGAAAGTAAGCAGTGTTGCAAAATATCTGGTCCAAGTCAGACAGTTGTCCCCACCAGTTGGCAGGTCTCCTGACTCAAGTCTGGCTACTTGAAGTTGTGCAAGGCACTGGGGAGGTGGGTCTGTCTAGGGCAGCCCTCCTTTCGGTTGCTTCCACTCTGCTCTGGGCTTGAGAAATGTCCCAAGCCTATCTCCCTGTAAAAGGAGGCCTACTGATGCCTCTTTCTCTGTTTTCACAAACTTCTAGGGTCTTTCCTTACCTTACTTTTGTGCCGGCCCCTTCTCTCAAGTACACACAACATCTAAGCTTCCTTTGGATTTTCTTCCAACTCCCAATCTAGGGATTTTTATGTAGCTAGAAAAGTAGTGGAGGGAAGGCAGGTGAACGGGAAAGCTTTGTTCTTATTCTCATGTAGTCTCTAAAATTCATGGTCAAACTTACGAATGATGTGTAAAACCCAGAAGCCAGCTATCAACTTCTCTATCCTTTCTGCCTCTGGAGGCAATGGGCTCCTTCAAGATCTAGCTCCTCATAAAGTGGTCAAGAGGCAAAAGGGGGAAATTATGTGGGGGAAATTATGTTAATGCCTGGAAACTTTCTTTTGGCACAAAAGCTAATTTTTCTTATTTCTTATATGTATTAGGCACTATGCTAATATTTTACGTGTATTATTTCATTCAACCTATGAATCTATAAGGTGGGAGAATCTGAGGGCCAGAAAGGATAAGTAATTGGCCTGAAGTCACACAGCTTAAAAGTGGTAGAGTTGCTATTTGGATTCATTTGTTTATTCATCCATTCATTCATTCATTCCACAAATGTATATTAGCTCCTATTCCAGAATGCTCTACTATGTGCTAGGGATACAACAGTGAACAAGGCAGATAATAATCTGTCTTCATAGAGGTGATGTTCTAGTGGGGACAAAGAAAACGTGAAAATAGGTAAATGACATAAATTTCCAATGCTTATAAATTCTATGAAGAAGCGAAAACACTCAAACCCAGGCCTTTTGACCTGGGAGCCTATGCTTGAAACTACTGCTCCCTCATTCTCTTAGAGGTGATTATGGCAGAGAGTGGCAGGATTCATTCACTCTGCCACAATCCCCTCCTTCTCCCTCTACTCACAGAATCAGCGATGTATTTGAAACGTGTGTGTGTGGTGGGGGGGAAGTATGCAGAGATCCCAGTTGGGTACACAGAAATTTTCCTAAGTGGTGATTTCCCATTTACATCCTGTCCGACGAGCTTATAATGAGTTAATAAGTCTTTTCCCTCTTCCTTTTTCCTTTCCTCCAGTCTCTCACTTCTCCTTTTCTTTCAGTTATTCATTTGCCCATCCACTTATTCAGTAAAGGTTCAGAAATGCCTCCTCTGCGCCAGGCACTATGTTGTGTGCTGGAGTCACCAAGACAAATGAGAGATGGCCACTGCCCTTACACAGCTCACAGTCTAATGGCCCCAGAAGTAGAAACAAAGAAGGGCATGGCATTTCAAACACTGCTTCCATGCAGAGGCACTGGCTCACTGGGGACAAGGGAGAGTATCCCACTTCACAGCACCAGGACTTCCGGGTCCTAGAAGCCAGGTGAAGTGGATGATGAATGTTTTTCCTTGTGAAACACTCTCCGGGCTACTTAGAACTCCATAGATTTGTAGGCAAATTGTCCTTTCTTGAGATTCCAAGAAAGGCCAAGCATGAGGCTCCTTATTAATATGTGAGTAGTGTAAAAGAGACTTGAAAGTCATTTCTGTGTAAAATCATATCTGATTTGAATGTTATCTTTGGAACATTATCTCCAAATGGCTTCCATCCCTGGTTGATTGAATGTCTGCCTGCCACGAATGTCATTGGTTGTGTGTGCAGAAACTATCCACTAATATTAGTCTATGAATATATAATGGATTAATATTCAGTGATTCATAGGCATAAAAACATTAGAAATCATCTCTAAGTATCTGCTTTCACAAAGGTAGATTTCAAAACAATGTGTTATGATGATTTGGAGATTTGTCAAAATGTCCTATCCCTTTTCCAAAGCCACTTAGACCACAAGTGGTAAATCCAAACAAAGGATAAATATCAAACAAAGGCTAAATATCATAATTTTTAAAGACAGTGAGTTAGGGACAATGCCTGGCTAAAGGAATTTCCTGAGATTTTTCAAGATCACTAATAAAAATTGTATGGCTTCTTGCACCTTAGGATATAAAAAATGCACCATGTAAAAAACTGTTGAAAAACCAATCATAGGAAAACCTGGGCAGCTGTTTTTATTCAGTTCATCCAGGCATTCAGCAAAAATAAGTCTTTTCAACCTATCACATGCCAGCAAGGAAAATGAGGAATATAAAAAGTTATATATGTCAAAGTCCTTGCCACCAGTTATTACTTAGGAGAGATAGAACCTAGATTTTGTAACTATAATCAATAGAATACTATTTCCAAATTAGAAATATGACATGTTATTTTGCTAATTGAACATTTAGCAAAAGACTGATGGAATTTTAAATTCATTCTAATGCTTTTTAAATCTGGGAGTGAGGAAGTTATTAGCACTTTTATTTTTATCTCTGAAATGTATCCTTTTGAACTCTGAGCTAATTTTCTTTGTATCTTAAATACCCTGTCTTCCCACCATCAGGGGAAGTAGAGGAATGGTATCATCTAAGAATACATATATATATATGTATAACAGGATATGCAAGTGGCTTAGATTAGCTGGAGTGTGTAGGAAAAAGAGCCAGTGATGCTCAGATTGTGGTGGCTTTGAAAATCTACCAAAAGAGTTTGCACTTGAGACCCCTCCAAAACTTACCCTATGTATCTCTTCATCCGGCTATTTACCTATATTCTTTACCAGATCTTTTAACAAACTGGTAAATGTAAGTATTTCCCTGAGTTCTATAAGCTGCTCTAGCAAATTAATTGAACCCAAGAAGGGGATTATGGGAACCTCGGATTTATTAGTCAGAAGCACAGTTGACAATGTGGGTTTGCAATTAGCATCTGAGGTGGCATGGGAGCAGTCCTGTGGGACTGAGTCCTTAACCTGTGGGATCTGATGCTATATCTAGAATTGAATTGAATTGAATTGAGTTGAATTGAATTGAATTGTAGGACAACCAGCTAGTGTCACGGAACTGCTCGTTGTGGGAAAATCCCCATCCATATGGCATCAAGAGTGTGTGAGTGCAGTAGTAGCCTCATAGCAAAGGAGACACATAGGAGGAAGGACTGGAGGTCTTTTCCAACTCAAGAGGTCAAGGCATATTGTGGGTGAGATACTTTCTCATAAAAAAGAAATATTAGTTCTACCATAGACTCAAATTATTATTATTAAAATGGTTTTCATGTCAAGGAGCCAATTATAGGTAATCCATTGGTAAGGCAGCCACCACTAGATAGTGATTGCTAGTGAAGCCCTTGGGACCCAAACGCAAGAGTCCAAGAGTTACTTGGTGAGACATACTCATGGAGAAAAGCAGTTAGGAATTGGGGAATCAGACCATGAGAGGGCAGAGCACGGGAAGAGGAGGAATCAAAGGTGATTCCGAGACTGTAAACCTGTCACTCAGCAAAAGGATGATACCACAAAGAAAAAGGAGGATGTTTAGTGGTAAAAATATTAGTACGGAGGTGCCTGGATGGCTCAGTCAGTTAAGCATCTGACTATTGATTGTGGCTCAGGTCATGATCTCCCGGTTTGTGAGTTCAAGGCCCGCATTGGGCTTTCAGCACAGAGCCTGTTTGGGATTCTCTCTCTCCTTCTCTCTCTGACCCCCCCCCCCACTCTGTCTCTCAAAAATAAATAAAATAAAAATTAAACAAAATATTAGTATGGATTTTAGGTATGTGGACTTAGGGATGCTAGTGGGATATCCAGGTTGGGATGAACAGCCCACCATTGGGAAACATAGAACAAAAGCACAGGAGAGAGGAAATGAAGATTAGACATTATCGATCTAGCTATTTAATTAATTGTTAATTAACACTTTAATTGTTAATTAATTATGTATTAATGAGAATGGAGCTGAGATCATCCAGAAAGAAAAAAGAGAGGCCCTGTCTTGTTATATTGGTTTTTATCTTTCACTGCAAGCTCCACAAAGATCATGAAGAACATTTAAGAGGTTTTATGAAGGCATAATTTCTCATTCATCTCTGTACTTCTAGGACTGCTTACCTCTACCCTTACACTCAATGTCCCAAACATTCTCAACCATTTTTAGTGCCAAGGGCACAGCATGATCTTTCACTTCTTCCAAGAACAATTTCCTTTCCACCTTGATCTAGTTGGCCTCATTTCCTTTTGAGTTGTCATTTATTAGTTGTTCTGGAAATGTTTCTTGGTCCTCTGGGTTAGATCTTCAGATCACCCAGTAATACTACCAAAATCCTTACTTTATTGTACTTTAATCATTTATTTACTGCTATTTACTGGCTTGACTCCCTGGGCTTTCTGAGGGAGGGATTTCTGTCTTGTTCATTATTTTAAGCACCTAGAACAGTGCCTGGCACAAAATAAGCACTTAAAAATATTTGTCAAGTGAATGGATGAATGGGTTGATAAATAAATGAGAGGCAAATAACAATAGCTATATACTTGCTTTATAGCTCCTTAATTACCTAGCATAAATTTGGGCTTAAAGAACACTTGAGGGGACAATTAGGTGACAACTATCTTTGTTAAAATGGCCTGATTTTTAAATTACGACAGCAAACCATGCAGACCAGGTATGGAAAATATAGGTGGACCTTAAATAAATATGTAAAATATAACCAAGTACACCACTGCTTGCATCGCCAGCATCCTTGAGAAATCATCTGACCCAGGAAATGGGCATTAAGACCTGAATAGCTATGGTTTGTATACTGTCTCAAAACTGTCAAGCACCAGCTCTGAATACCTGAGTTCACACAGAATCAACAAAACACAATCTTCTTTAGGAGAAAGCATACCTGTCACAAAGACGCCACTGCCCCATACGGAGAACACCGTGGCCTGGAAATCCCACAGCTTGGAGGACTATCGGAAACATGTCCTTTTCTGCGGGACAGAAGTTATCCAGGTCAAGCCGTCTGGGCAGGGGCCAGTGAGAGCAGTTGTTTTGCAAACAGGTTAGTAGATTCCACTTTTGTAAATGGAGTCCCTGCTTAGAGGTGGGGGAGTTGGATTGGGGAAATTTGGTTTAGGATTATGGAGTTTGCCACCTTCTGGTAATAACAGTCATACTTGTTTCTAGTCAGATCCTTATTTATTCTAAGTTGCCACCATTTCCAACCTCACTGGTTCATTGTTAAAACCCTTGTCTAAGATGAAATACATTGATGATACAGAGATGAAATACATTGCCTCAAAGACAAGACTGTGTTCTTGTTTGTTTGTTTTTTATGTCCCCAGGCTTCTTTCCTTTTCCCTCTATACCAACTCTAAGTGATTCCCAAGAAAAAAGTTCCAACCATTATCACCTGAGGACTTTCTCCTTTCAAACTGCTGCTTGCTGGGCTGTTATTTCCAGGTCCCTGCTGGATGCCTCCCTCTGGGTTCCCTACAGACACTTCAAAGTCAAGGCATCGAAAGGACTTATCCTCCTCTTTCTGTCGACAGCATCACCATCTAGCCGGTCTGTCCACATCACCTTTAGCTTCCCACTTTCTCCCGTACCAAGTAGGGCACCACATCCTGTCAATTCTACAAATACCTCCTGAGTCTTGTCTCCCTTTCCTTCATCCCCACAGTTGGTGTTTTGTCCAGGCCTTTCATCATCTCTTGTCTAACCATTGCAACAGAAATATTCTCTTGACTGTTCCCTTTCAGCTTTTGCCTCAAATACTTTGCCTTGTCTTTTGTTCCACCTCCCCTTGGATCTGCCACCAAGTCATATTTCTAAAGCAGATTTTGAAGCAGTTTACACACACCATGCTCAAAAAGTTTTCAAGACTACTAATCTTACTCCCGGTCTTTCACAGGACATCACACAGCCAACACTACCCCTGACCTGTGTTTCTGCCAGCCACATATGCACAGATCCAAAACCCACCTTGAACTTTGTTGTCTCTATGTGTTAGCCTATGATTCAATTGTTCTACCTGATTTTTTTAAATTAAAAATATCAAGTTTTGCTTCAAAGGGGTCAGTGGGCATGAGCTAATGAATGGAAATCATGGGAACCACCTTATCTGAGCTTGTAAAATGCTGAGGCAACAAGTTAGAGAAAACTCTGCTCTTTTTCTCCAAAGCCTACAAAGCCATGTTTGAGGAGACTATATGTTTACCAAGCAGTGGGATTAAGGCGTGTTTCATACAACAGTGGTTCATATCTAGTAGCCCCCCTTTTGTTGCCAATAACTTAGATTTTAATGAAGATCTACTAAGTGCCATGCCCTGAGGGCTAAAGAAAAAAATTAGGAGACATTCCTTACCCTTAAAGAGGATTGTGGTCTGGTGCAGGAAACAGTGTGGAGTTAGAGCTAACTAAACACAGAGCAATGATAGATGTCACATGATTAAGTGTTACAGGGACCCCAAAGAGGGGGAGAAATTATTTTTGATAGGAAGTGTGGGAGTAGAACTCTGAAAATATTTATTTGATGAGGCGGCATTTTGAGCCAAGCCTGATAGGATGGGAAAGATTTAGCCAGTCCTAGCAGAAAGCTAAAAAAACATGCTAATCTATTTCTGCAAAACACAAAAGAAGGACTGCCTTGGGGTTTTCTGAGAGCAGCGAGCAGTAAAGAGATAAGTCTAGCAACACAGGAGTATACTGAGGGTTGACAGGATCTGGAATGCCGTGCCTAGAAATTTTAACTTTATTGCAAAAAATCAGGGGTTCTGGAAGGTGTTTGGGCATAAGAATGACATGATCAGAGGTATATGTGTTTAAGAAATTACTTGTTTTGTGCTTTCCTTTTGTCTTCATTTTCTATTATTTTCAACACATACTTGAGCTTTAATGTCTTCTCTTAGCAGCTCGTCTTCTCTGGTGACTGTGTCTGTCAGTCCTCAGTCTTCTTTTCCTCAATCTTATGCATGAGTGAGGAGCTTCACTGTGTGAGCCATTGTAGCACTGACTTCCAGAGCAAGAGAAATTGAACAAGGTTAAGTGAATACCACTTATTGTTCCTAGTGACTTGTAGGGATAATAAATGTAAATATACTGTTTGCAGTGATGTCTTCATCTCATATTCAGATGACACTATTAACCAATCCTTAATTCAATGCAAATCATTTTGGGTGTCGTGGTAAACTGTATTAAAGGAACTTACTCCACCTGTGATTACCTTCATGCAGGTTACAATACTGCCAAAGGGGACTTGGTGAGATCCATCCTCTATCCCCGACCTCTGAACTTCAAGCTATACAATGATGCCTTCAAGTTTATAGTGTTCCTGGCCTTCCTTGGCATTGTGGGTTTCTTCTATGCCCTTGGTGTATATATGTACCATGGAGTAAGTACTGGGGGTAAGGCTTTTTAATGACATAGCTTTTTCAAGGATCCTCACCTAACTCAAAAGGGTTGGATAAGGTTCTCTCTTAGCCCCATCATTCTGTGGATCAGTTCTGTCCAATAGAACTTTCTTAGATGATGGAACTATTCTATACTTACATGGTCCAGTTTGGTAGCCCTTAACCACATGTGCTTATTGAACACTTGAACCGTGGCTAGTGTGACCAAGGAAATGAATTTTCAGTTTTACTTCATTTTAATTATTTTTAATTAATTTAAGTAATTTAGTGATTTGATTATTTAGTTAATTTAAATTCAAGTCGCCATATGTAGCTAGTGAAAATTGTATTGGATGGCACAGCTATGAAAAGTTGCAAAGTTCATGACTTCTTTCACCACTTGGATGCGAATGAGAGGTTACTTCATGTGTGGCATTGGTAATACCGAAGCCCAAACATCCTCAGAGGAAATAGGTGTTTCTCAAGTCTGATAGAATGGAGAGGATTTAGTCAATCAGATCAGGGAGGAGAAAGGGCATGCTAGTTGGAGTGAGAAAAGGACAAAGGAAGAAATGCAGATGGGTCTTCTGGAACCAGCAAGCAACTGAGAGATTAAGTCTAGCAAGGTAAAATGGGTCACATTGAAGGGGATCTTGAATGCCGTGCTTAGAAATTTGGATTATTTGAGAATGCTGAGATATTTGAGTGTGTACATTGTCTAAGGCATACCCAACATACCATGTACCCAGTGAGTTTTTCCATGTTTTGTTAGGTTCTAAAATAGAACTGACTGTCCACTTTTACAGAACTATATGCTGCACGGATTCCCACTTCCTTTTAAACTTCATAGTGGTCTGGTTTTGGTTTGTTTGAACATTTCTCTTAATAGTTGTGATGGCTGAAGGAAGGGTTCTCACAAATGACCTCTGAGGTCCTTTCTGGTCCTGAGAGTGTGATTCTTTTGTGAACTGTGTAATCTCTTCTTTAAGACATACTGGGATGTTAGCAATGTGGGCTCATTGGGAAGAAGAAGAAAAAATGTAAATAAAAGGGTCCAAACATAGGTATGAAACTGGGTATGGGTGACTTAATTACAATGCCCAAATTTAGTGCATTCTATGTGTGTGTTGTCGGGGAGAGGGGTAAATATTGATGGACAGAGTGACGAGAATTTCCAGGCAATGTTCACTCTCGTACTTGAGCTCTGGGTAGTCATTTCAGTCTGATATAAGCCTTCAGGCAGCATTTCTAGGTCAGGCAAAGGCAAAGGAGGCCAGGACATATTGGCACCCCTAGAATGGACCCTGGAAAGAGCTGGGCAGACTGTTAAAGCAAGTGGGACTGGAACTTGAGGCACTGTGCCAGTTTCATCTGGGGAGCAGGAGCACTGAGCAGGAAAACAAGCAAAAGGCCCTCTTCTGTGGACCAGGAAGCACCCACAGTGATTCAGAATGAAGATTTCCCGGGTAGAACTCAACATCTAATACACACCAAAGCAGCGATACTAATTGTAGACCCCACCTTCTTGTGGGTCATAACCTGTGACCCTGCTGGCTTCCTTCATCTGTACTGTCTCAGGAATAGACAGAGCTGAGTCCTCAGTGTCAACACTTTGTGGCTGTGGTTGGGAAAAACAGAGAACGCTGGATTTTGTGACAATCTGAGATTGGACCAATGATGTATCTAGCAGCCTTTGATATTGAACTTGAATCTGTATTCCCAGTACTCAGAAGAGGACTTTAGTGGCTAAAATTACGGTTAATTTCATAAAAATCTATGGCAAGGCCATTAATTTCTAGAGAAGGTGAAAAATAAAACAAGCCATGCTGTGATTTGATCTAGGCCCTATTCTTATCAGCCATGTGAATTTCTGTGGACCCACCTGGGATCTTGACTCTATGAGAATTGACTGGATACTATAAGACACTGGTCACATATTTGTGCCCCCCGAGTGGGACAGCCTAGGGTTCAGATCCTCACCATTTAACTAGCAGATGGCTTGGGGAAGTTATTTTAATATTTTAAGCCTTGGTTTCTTTATCTGTTAAATGGAGAAAATAACAGTGTTTACATCCTAAGGTTGTTGTGAGGAGTAACTAAATCATTTATGTAGCCTAATCCAGCTCTCGCCCCAGAATGTGTGCAGTGAGAACAAGCTATTTTTACTATGGACTTTCCTTTAGCAGACTCTTGGTCATCATTTTTATCAGGTTACCATTCATTTAATAGTTCCTGTGTCAGAAACTGTGCTAGGCTCTATATCTAGAGATGAATAAGATGGACTTGCAAAGGACTTCAAAGATGTATAAGCCAAGCTGCTGCACCCAAGCGGTTTGGAAGCGACTGGGGGAGATTTATAACCCAACTGTCAAGCCCGTGTGTGAAATGTTACAACTCAAAAATGGTCTCAGTGCCTGGGGAGTCTAAGAGGGTGTGTTATGATGAGCAGAGGAAGGATGGTACTCTGGGTGGAGGGAATACCAAGCAAAGAGAAACAGAGTCAAAAAGGGCAGGGTGGACATAGAAAAGGGATCAGAGTTTCTTTTGTGCACAATGGGAGACAACTTGTCTGTTCCTTAAGCACACCCAAGAGATCTCTCAGCCCCACGGAGAGAGCAGCTCTCTTTAAATATTTTGAGCTTCTAGAACTCTTGGAGTGCTGCAGGAGATGGTGCTAGAAAGGGTGCCGCCCTGTGCTGCTAGGCTAACCTCCATGTCCCTCCCTCCCTAGGTTTCTCCAAGAGACACGGCAACCATGGCCCTGCTTCTCCTCACCGTGACTGTCCCTCCTGTGCTACCAGCTGCCCTGACCACAGGAATCGTGTACGCACAAAAGAGGCTGAAGAAAAAGAAAATCTTCTGTATTTCCCCACAGAGAATCAATATGTGTGGACAAATAAACCTCGTGTGCTTTGACAAAGTATGATCTAAACTTTCCTGATTGGAGGTTGATTTCAAGGCAGAGCAGAGCTGGGAAAGGCCTCCAAATGAATGCCTGGTTCACTGCTCTCATTTTACATATAGGAATACTGAGGCCAGAGAAGGTCACACAGTGGGCTAGTGGTGAGACCATGCTCTACAAGCCCACTGTACAGAGTCCTAAGGAAGTGGTTTAGCTCTATCACATCATAAATTTCTTCCCTATGAAATTTAATATTTTTTGCCCGTATTGGGTTTCAAAACAATCTCTTATTGTAATAACTTCTATGACTGACTGGCTTTTTCAGGCAAAAAAATTTGTGAGGAACATTTCTGTTTCCTGAAATACTTTGTCCTGTGTTTAATTGAAAATATTCCATTTTTCTCCTCTGCCTCTTTTAAGGAAAGGGAGGGAGGGAACAGTGCCTGTGTTAATGCACTCAGTCCCTCCTTTCTCCTTTGACCCCCAGGTTATCAGGACTCAGGACTAGAAGAATGTTGTCCTGTAACTGTTTAGGGTTCTGGAGGTAGCAGGGGAGAAGTATGTCCAAATGGGAAGGATTGCTGCTCTGGGACAGGTCTAAAACCTCTTTCTGTGACTCTCCTGTGGGGGTCCTGTGTCCCTGGAGGGACCTCAGCCTCATCCACCTGCTGTTCAGATCCTGCCCTCTGTTTGGGCAGGCCAATTTAATTGTTGTAACACAGTGGGCCTGGCCGGTCCCTCCATGTCTTCACTTTGTTTGTATTAGAATAATTAATTAAGGCTTTGACACTTTTTAATTAACCTACCTTGGCCAAGAGTCCCATTAATAAGAGGGTCCTTGCTCTGGAGAAGCTCGTGACTTAGCTGAGGAAGCAGGTACAATGGAAGTGTAAACCATGATAATGCAGTGAAATGCATGCTCAAAGAGGCATGGAAAAGCGTCGAAGTTAAGTTACCTGCCATGGATGGGAGGTCACCGCTGAGCCGTGGCTTTGGTTGTTAGACAGAATGGGCTCAGAGATGAGCAGTTCAGAAGCACAGGGATGTCATGGCCTGTGGCATGTGGGTGTGGCTACAACAGGGGCTGTGTGGTAGGGAATGTAGCTGGAGAGGAAGAGCCCAATTGCTCAGGGCCTGATGTGTCAAGCTAAGAAGTGGGGCCTTGTGAAGGAGAATGGGAGCCGTACCATTTTTTTTAAAGACGATCAAAGACATTTTTATAGGTGTGTTTTGTTTATTCCATCGAGGGTAATTGGTGAGAAGGAACAAAAGGGAGGTAGGACTGAGACAGGAAGCTATCTAGGGAAGACTGAAGAGATGGGTCATTGTCCTAAGCAAGGAGGGCAAGAATGGAGAGTATAGGACAAACTGGAGAGACACCATGAGTAGACTTGACAAGTCTTGGCTCCACACTGGAAGCAGCTCAGCCCTAAAATTAGTTCCATTCTATTCTGGCTGAGTTTCCTCTGGCAAAGAAAAACCTCAATCACCACTCCTCAAGGTAACCACTAGGGTTAACAGTAGCTTCTTTTAGTTCCACGGCCTTGGAAGTTTTCTGGTAGGGATTCCCATTATTTACCCAGCAGCCTCACTGGTGCCTGTAATATAAGAGGGGGATTTATAAAGTTAGGTTCGTTACATATTTGTCTTTTTCTAAAACTAATTTTTCCAGTTGTTCATTTTACGTCTCATACAAAGCTTTTCCCCTCCACGTCCTCATGTGCTCCTTTGCTAGACCAACTGAGGAACTGCTCCTCGGCACGCTTGGCCAAACCCCAGTGGCATGACAACATGTCATAGTGCAAAAAACACTGGGTTGGGAATCGGCAAAATGAGAAATCAAGAGAAATTCGAACTCCAATGATCTCTCGGTGCCTTTCCAGCTTGTACATTGTAAAACTCTACCAATATGGTGTTGGAATGAAGCACCCCACAATTAATCGAGGTCCCCGTCTACTTTTATTTCCACTTAGAAGACATTCACCATGTGCTTCTTATTCCCATATATTTCTAGTTTATGTTGGTCTGTTATAAGTTCTCTAAAACAGTTCTCTCTTTTCTATTCAGCTCAGCCCAAGCCTGGGCTAGTATTTATGCTAAGAAGTTGGCTTTTTCTGTCTTATTCCCTTTACAACTGTAACTATAATTTAGTTTTCTTTCTGTTCATGGCTAGTTTTATAGTATAAGAATCATTTTCACATAGAGAAATGACACAGTCCCATTTCTGTTTGCTGCCATCTAATCTCTGTTTTCATGTTCAAAATATTGATGTGTAAAAATATAATCTGATCATCAGGGAAATATTTCAGTTTGAATTAAGCTGCTAACTCTTTTTGAAATGGAATAACTCAAGAGGATTTGGAATCTAAACACACAGGTTGGAACCCTCATAAAATGCAGGAGGGAAATGAAGCAAATAAGTTTTTTTCTATTGTTCTTCAAGGAGTAACTCACACAAAGCATGTTAGCTTTCTGTGAAGCCCAAATAAATTAATGAAACAAAGAATCCTTCATTCCTTAATTGGAAGTCCAGTATGGGTTTTGTCTTTCTGCATGCTTTGCAAAATTTATTTAACATTTGTCATCTAGAGGGAGATTCTAGATGGGCCAGATTCTGGTTCTTTCTCTCCAACCTGCAAGCCACTGGACCTTGAGGCTGCTCCTTTAACTTCTAACCTGAGAATGTCCCTTCCCTATTTAGTCGATTGTAAGAATTAGAAGCATTGTAAGCACTTCATCATAAAGCGTTATGCCAATTTAATGTGCTGTAATGAAAGAAATGTCATTTGATAGGAAGCTAGAAAATTCAGTGTCTTATACAGAAATGACTGTAAAAAGAATGATGACAGAGACCTGGGTGTCAGTATTGAAAAGGGATACACCCCAGCACTTGGGAATGTTCTGCTCAGCCTTGACAGCGCTGAAGTAGCGGGAGCCACATGGTTACTCTGACTGGGTGTTGGCCTCTTGCATAAAGACACCGGGGTCTGTAATTAATGGTGGGCTATGAAGCAATAAGCAAATTCAAAGTGCTGTCATAGTACTTAGTTCCATGTTGCTTTCTTTGTTACATTATGTGATAAATACTCTCCCATAATATAGCACATCAAATCTCCCAACCATTTTCCTCTTGACAATCTAACAATAAAACTCATTCATGGGCATTAATGAGTATTTATTATTAGCACTTCATTTCTCTCTAAATTCTCAAAAAGCCCTTTATCAACATTTCATTATCAATCCGGACAGTCATCATGTCACCCATATTTTAGAAAATTGCTGTGAGCCAGATGGCAGACTATGAACTAATCAGTCTTAAAAAGAAAGAAAAATTCTGAACTCTGCTTTAGAAAGATAGCAGGTGCCAACTATAAAGTCAAACTCGTACTGGTCCTTATTGGATTTCCATTCACTAAATGCTTCTCGTTTAACAACAGCAAGTGCAAAAATAAACACACAAAAGCAAAACACTAACATTTGATTGTAATGATTAGTATCTAGAATCATTTCATTATCGACACAGTCTTTTCAGCAATCATTTGTCACCTGCTGAATTCTTCCTTCAGGTACCCTTCTCTGATTTAAAATTTAATGCTTGCAAGAGTGCCTGAGTGGCTCAGTTGGTTAAGCATCTGACTGGCTCATGTCATGATCTCACAGTTTGAGCCCAACATCAAGCTCACTGCTGTCAGCACGGAGTCTGCTTTGGATCCTCTGTTTCCCTCTCTCTCTGCCCCCCCCCCCCAACTCAAGACATGCACACATGCTCGCTCTCTCTGTTAAAAATAAACATTAAAAACATATTTTAAAAAATAATAAAAAAACAAAATTTAATGCTTACAAACAAGGACTTTGGACAACTAGATCTACTTTAATGTTTTGGGAGGTTGGGTTTTGTTTAAATCATGATATAACCAAAAGTTCTAAATCTTATGCTAATACCAATTCTAACTTCTTCCAGACTGGCACTCTTACGGAAGATGGGCTGGACCTCTGGGGGACTGTCCCTACTGCTGACAACTGGTAAGCACTTCAGTGAAAATGGGATGTGGGATTGGTGTAGCTACCTTGGTTCTATTCAAGTCCGTCCTTCTGGTGTCCCAATTATTCTAACTTGTTAAATTAAATGGGTTCTAAGTTCAGAGTCAGATGGGGAAAATAGGCCTTCAAACTCCACATGAAAAAATAGAATGAACTGGATAAGTAAGAAGCTGAATGAATAAAAAAGAGGAGCAAAGAGTGAAATCATAAGTGTACTTAATTAAAAACCACAAAGATTTGCTGGTGGTTATTGGACTGGGCGGGGTGGGGGGAGGAGTCCAGAAAGGAAGAGTTCCCTCCCTTCCCTCATGTAGCTCACATCTCATGGGATTGAAAGGCACAAATGCATTCATCTTCTACGCATAATACAGTCCATGGAAAGAGCTATGATTAAGGCACGCATATCAGAAGAGAGAAGAAAAAATAATAATGATTGTTTGATATAATACACAGTCTTGGATTTTGGAATAACATAGTGAATAAAAGGTCGAAATTAATTTTGGAAATGAACAGAATGAGGAAAAACGCCTGACAAAGATAGCACTTGAGATAGAATGTTAAAGGGTATATGGCTACCATTTTTACAGACACAGGTGAAAAGCTGGCCACAGGAGAGGGGAGAACAATCACAGAGATGCTACCCCAGAATGGATAGTGAGGAGAGGGCCCTTGCTCCCCTTCCTCACAGGGCTGAGATCTGCCCTCTCGGTCTAAGTACAAGATGCCTTGACTCTTCAGCTCTAGATATCCCCCCTTGGCTCTAAACAGTGGTTGAGCCTCTGTCATTGAGTCATGCAGGGGCTCTCCAGCACAGTGATGGGGCCAAACACAGCTCTGGCACGAGATAACAGCAGACAGGCAGTGCGATGTTGCAGAAAATACTTGGGTTCAACCCTACTCATGTGGTTCAGCTCCTGGTTGCTCAGATGGCCGGGCCAAGCTTTTGTCCGGGCAGGCACTGCTTTGTCTTCTATTGGCCAGACCAGTGAAAGGGGAATAGGATGCTTAGGGTTTTCACCCCTCCTCTCTTTTCCTTTCCCCAAATGCTCAGGTTTTCGGGGTGTAGAAACCACTGTCTACAATTCTCATTTGGCTATTAGATGGGAAATGAGAATGGTAAACTGTACCAGTCTACCATCATAAAGGAAAATGAGACGCTGGATATCTATGCCAGGAGTTTCTAGAAATAGGGCAAAGGACTGAGTCGTGAGAAATATTTCAGAGTCCAGGTGTGCTTTTCTTTTATTTTAAATTTTTTTAATGTTTATTTTTGAGAGAGAGAGAGAGAGCATGAGTGGGGGAGGAGTGGAGAGAGAGGGAGACAGATTCTGAAGCAGGCTGCAGGTTCTGAGCTTACTGTCACCTTAGGCACTGACCTCAAGTAACCTGACAGAAGTCTCTGTGATTATATCCAGGCACTTAGACTTTATCATACGGGGCATGAGGAGCTCTGGAAGGATTTGAACATAAAGGTTAAGCATTATTGAAACTCTGTGTTGGCAAGATTTAAGGGGCAGAGTGTGTAAAATGATTTTGTTGAAGACTTTCATTTCTTAATCATCTTCTCTCCCAGTTTTCAGGAAGTGAATAGCTTTGCCTCAGGCAAGGCTTTGCCATGGGGCCCGCTGTGTGCTGCCATGGCCAGCTGCCACTCTCTGATCCTTCTCAATGGGACCATCCAAGGAGACCCACTGGACCTCAAAATGTTTGAGGGCACTGCCTGGGTAAGATGATAGTTTCTTATTTTGGCTAAATGAGAAAAACTTGAAGAAATCCTTACTGAAAGTGGAAAAGTTTTCTAACTTTGGTTGAAGCTCAGAGAAGATTTGTAACAACGTTGAAGGAAGGTTCGACTCTACCTGAATTTCCCAGTATTTGCTCCCAAGAACTCTGTTAATGAGTGCAGCTTGAAATAAGGTTCTGTGATCAAATCGTTTGGGAACCTGCTGTTTTAAGAAAGTAAAATTGATTTCTTGACTACCAGATTTCTTTAGTATACTGTGGTGCATTGTGAATATTCAAGAAGGAATAGGATAAGCAGCATTTACCAAACCTTCTTGACCACAAAACCTTGACAGGCCAAAACATGGTACATTCTCTGTAACACTCACAGAGAAACAGTGGTCTAAAGCAGTGCTATTCAGTATAGTAGCCACTAGTCGGCAACATGTGGTTATCGAGTACTTAAAATTTGGCTATGCAACCAAGGACTGAATTTTCAATTTTATTCACTTTAATCAATTTAAATATAAATGGCCACAGGTGGCTGGTAGCTACTGTATTAGACAGTATAGGTCTAGATACTAGCCTGAAGGTTTCCCAGTCCAACTGGATCAATTTTTTGAGCTGAGTGTGAACAGTTGAAGGGTATAAACCCATTCTCGTGGCTGTCATGACATGGTGAGCAGACCTCTCGACCCCATCACTTTCTAGCTGTGTGACCCCAAATCCAGAACCAAGATTCTGAGTCTGTTACCTCAGGTGTGCATTGGTGATAATAATGCCTCACTCACCGACTTGTGGTAAGCACTGATCCTATGAGCCTACAGGGGCTGCTTGCATTGTAAAGTGCCCACCAAGTGAAAAGCATTCATTCATTCAGGCAGTCACTATTTAGTTAATTACGTTACTCTGCTCTCTAAAAACCCAAACCAAAACAAAACACGTTTTCAAGCTACTGACAATGATATCTTAACTACAGGGCAGCATTTAAACAGAATGTTAAAGGAATGAAAACACATGACTGCAGGGACATGAAATACACCTCACAAAAAGGCAAATTTATAGATGTATAGATTTATAGTGGGGGGAGGGGCACCTGAGTGGCTCAGTGGGTTACGTGTCCGATTCTTGGTTTTGACTCAGGTCATGAACTCACGGGTTCATGAGTTCAAGCCCCGACTTGGGCTCTCCACTGGCAGTGTGGAGCCTGCTTGGGATTCCCTCTCCCTCTCTCTCTCCGCCCCTCCCCCCCCACACTGTTTCTATCTAAAAATAAATAAACTTATAAAAAAAATTTTAAAAAGTGTGTACTGGCAAAAATGTAGCTTTCTAGAAGCCAAAATAATAAAAGAGGAAACCTGGTAAACATGGAAAGTTTTGATAGCAGCAAGTTAAAATTTAAGCATTTGCTGTGGAGAAATCTTCTACTTAAACACAAAGGGATAATCACTTTCCTGGATCTTAACGGAGAGGAATCAGTGTAATTATTACACATTGTCCTCACCGGCATCCTTCGCGTAGACACAATGATGAGCTGCTTAGGGTCATTCTTACTATATGTGACTTTGATCCTGGTTCTGACGGTGGCTCTTCTCCATCGAGGGGTGTTGGTCTATTTGTACACATGACATACAAGTTGGGGTCTTGTGCAGGAACATAAATTGCTAGGATTAGCTCTGTAAGAACTGTCTTTAAGAGCAGTGGTATCCACCCCAAGCAAAGTATGGAAGTGCAAAGTGATTTGCAGAATTTAAAGCTAGGTGAGAAACTTTCAGTCTCAAATTAAATATCCTTTGGTGGATAGGAAACTGTCATGAAACATAAGGAGGAGGGAAAATATCCTTGTAGACTCCAATAATTTTAGTGCTACAAGGGATGTCAGAATATTTTTCAGAAGAAATTTGGGATCTGGAGAAATGGAGGCATTGTCCCCAACGTTAAACAGGTAAGTGATGGAGCAGAGGCCAAATGTTGTCTCCTATTTTCTGATTTGTATATCTGACTGCCTTTCCTATATTTTAGGTTAATATTGGTTTCTCAAATGGTGTAACTTATACTGTTGCAACCTCCAAAGAATGCAAACTGTTTTCAAATATGCTTTCTAATTTGCCAGCAGCTAACTTGTTAACTCTCTAGCTAACCAATTAGGCTAGTAACGTAGATACAGAATAAGAATTAATCCCAGGTTTATCTCAAGACCCAATCCTAACTCAACTGAGGGCTAATGTGCTCAGCTATATTAAATTCTCATCCAATTGCTAGTCATACCATTCAGGAAGAACCATTGGCTTGTAGCCGGCATTTCTTCCATCAATTACCACTTAAACTGTAGTCACAATATTTCTGGCTTTTTGACATTCTCCAAGGTCCTTAATAACACAACAGAAATTTGACAATGATGGTATTCAGATAATTAGCCTACAAGAGAAAATATGTGGAAGGGGCTTTGAAAAGTTTCAAGTGCTATGCAAATGAGAGGTATTTCTTTCTTACTATTTTGCTCTAAGGAATCTTATGAATGTTTTCATTTTGAAACAGATAATGGAAGATTGTGATGCAGACTACCGCACATTTGGGATGCCAGGTTCAAACATAATAATAAAGCCAGGACCGAAAGCCAGTTGGGTATGACTTGCTTTTTCAAATCAGACAGCTCTTTCTCCTTGAAACTAACAGTGTCCATAGTTGGTTTGGTCGTCCCTTCATTCCTGAATCTATTTTTAAATTTATTCATGAACCTGTCTTATGCTAGAGCACTGCGCTAGGTGCTAAGGGATAGAGTGATTTCAGAGCTAGATGTGTGGGGCTCTGTGTTGGAGGAGTACAGAGGCTGGTAGAAAAATCCATATAGGTGCAAATCAGTGCAATACCCTGTGCCGACTGCTATAATAAAGGCTGAAGAAAGAGCTGCAGGCGTTCAGAGGTGAGAGTGAATACTATTTATGAGAGAGAAGTGCCACAGAGGAAGGGACCTGTGAACTTGGCCTGGAAGATGATTAGGATTTTTCCAGGCAGTCAAAGGGAAAGGCCTTGCAGAACCAGACAACTTGATGAGGGAATCGCCGTCGAGGCAGACAGAAAAGTATCAATGTTGTGACAAACATACCACTTCATGACGTCCCTGGGTTCATTGCAGAGCAAGTCCTATTTGTTGGTGTGCATCTGTGAAATTTCACAAGCATCTTAAGCTCCCCTTTGTTGGTGCTGTCTCAGAGTCCCGTGGAAGCCATAGCCATCTTGCGCCAGTTTCCATTTTCCTCAAGCCTGCAGAGGATGTCTGTGGTCGCTCAGGTGGCAGGGGAGGATCACTTCCATGTGTACATGAAGGGTGCCCCGGAGATGCTGGCCAAGTTCTGCAAGTCTGAAACAGGTACTAATTGACCCTGTTCTCTCTTTCAGGAGGTAAAAATGTTTTAGAAGCCCAAACACACAGAGCACACAAGACTAAATGAATGTGGAAGTGATTGTTTTCTCAGTGAGTGAGAAGTGGGCCCAGGAGATCTGATAAGACAGAGGTGATCATTTCAAGGCCGTGAGGCAGAGAGTAAATATCTGGCTTTGATCCATCCAGAAAAGTCCAACCACAATGGGGTATCAGGGAAGGAGATATGAAGCAAACATCAGGAGCCAGAACAGGAAGCTACGTAAGGGTGAGCGAACCAGGAACGTGTGAAGGGAATAATGGGACAGGTCTGGGCCCTGCACTCAGCCTGCAGCTGGGGCGCTCCGCCTGACACCTCTGGGGGCTGGCACCATGTAAGGGCCTCGTGCAGGTCAATGGAAGGAGAATACAGACAAGATAAATCTTTCACACACACACAAAGTAATTAGAGCAAATTAGACGGTATTAGAGCAATGCAATTGATCATTTTCACAGCAATTTCATCTTTCTGGGCCAGATTTTGAGCTGATTTGTATTGTCTCTTTGTCTTACAAACATATGCACTCTCTAAGCGGCAGCCCAGATTTGTAAGGATATTGTTGCATTCAAATGAGTTCATTTGGATAAAATTGGCCTTTTTCTCCTGATTTTCATCTACATTCTCCCTATGATTGCTGATAGCCATCAACTTGTGCACACAATTTTAGATTTGGCAAATGATTGCTTTAACTTCTCCCTCTACTTAGAGCCCTTTTTACCTTAGAAGCGGCCCCTTTTTCTGACTTTGATCTTCCTCAGAACTCCCATGACCTCTAACACTCTATCCCTCTATCACTCTATCCCTCACAGACTGATGGCCTATATTTTGCTATACATTTTTTTTTCAGTCTCACAGATGCAAGTGAGTATCTTCTTGAAATTTTAACTGGTGATTATTGCCCTTGCTCCCTGGTAAGGGTTTGGGCCTGTCACTTCTCACCTCTCATCCTTCTGGTAGCCCAATTCTTATTTGTCCTGACCTCAGATCTTTGACATATGCTAATAACGTCAGTGATTTCTCCCCCTGTATTTAGGAAATAGAGAGCTAGGAGATGCCTTGATCCCCACCTTCTGGATCATTTTAGAATTACAGGAAGCTTGAGCTGAATGGGGACACTGAGGTCCACACCCTCTCATTCTATGGATGGGAAAATTGAGGAGCCAGAAGAGAGACCTACCAAGCCCAAGGTCAGAGAGCTAGTTGGCAGTAGAGTGGATACTAGAAATCAAGTGTTTTGCTACCTAAGCCACTACACTTCCATTACACTGTTCTTTTTAATGCTCTTCTAGGCATCCTACGAGCCATAAAGATTTCACAAATATTGTAATATTGGTAATGACTACCATGTCAAAATACACAAACGGCATTGTGTCATCTGTCCTCTATAGCAGGGATTGCGAACTTTTTTGCAAAGAGCTAGGTGGAAAATAACTTTGGTTTTGCAGGCCACATGGTGTCTGTCTCAACTGCTCAACCCTGCCATTGTGACCCCAAACCCGACATAGATGATAAACAAATGGACATGGTTGCATTTCAATAAAACTTTATTTACAAAAACAAGCAATGGACCAGATTTGGCCTTTAGTTTGCTGACCCCTGATCCAGAGGATCAGCTGTTTTCATTTTATCCTTGTAGACATAGTCGTGAGGTCTAACCTTATTAAAGCCAGCCAGTGGAGTTGACACCCAGGGGATGACCGGCGCATCCTTGGCATTCATTTCTGTCAGAATAATAAGAGCACCCTAATGAAGTTGTGGCTTTTAGCCAGAGCTGTAGTTTTTCTATTAAAGTATTTTTTTTTTTTTTTGAATTTTAAAACAAGGTACAGTGGATCCCAGAGTCTTGCTTAGGAAGTGGGCAGTCTTCAGTGTGACCTTACCTTTACCTCTTTCCTCTCACCTGACAGTACCCAAGAATTTCCCACAGGAACTCAGGAAATACACAATACAAGGCTTCCGTGTCATTGCTTTTGCCCATAAAGGCTTGAAGATGAAGAAGCTTTCAGAAGTAGAGAATTTAGCCAGGTAAGGAAGTCAGATATCGACACTAGAGCAGGCTGTGTGTGTGTGAAGTAAATGAATGTTGGAGATGGACAGAAGGACAGCTCCAATCACGAGGAAGCCTCCTGGAGATGGAAAGTCGTCTCATCCAATCTCCTAACTTGGAGCCGGGCAACCGTAAGCCACACTGGGGAAGACTGGTTGGAGGTAGAACAAAGATGGTAGTCCAGATCTCTTGACTCCCAGCTGTCAGTGAGCTATCTCTGCCCGGCAGTCCATCATCCAATCAAAAATAACCAACACTCCTTCAATCTTGGAACATTATGTGGCTGACTGGCTTGGGGGTCCCACGTACAAACGGGTTGAGAAGGAGAGAGTGGGCGCTGTGACACACTGACCTCCAGTATGCTTTAAACCTGGTTTCAGACCTGGAGATGTAGTGAGTCTAAGTTGAGTTATATGAAATAGGATTCAGTATTCTTAATTACATTAATGGATAAGATGTCCTCTTGAGAGTATAATCTGCAGATTCTTTTCTCTTTTAATGTTTCTCAGTTTTTAAAGGTTATTTTTGAATTGTCTAAGACAAAGGAGTAGTGAAATACTGCGGAACATTGAATAAACTATGCATTATCTTCGATGTAGTGTTGCTGATAGAGAAACCCTCACTTATATACAATTAGCACCTTCACATAAGATGTGGATATCCTTGGTTCAATGTTACTGTTTACAAGCTATGTCCATGTGTTCTAATAGAATCTTTGTCCCTTCCTTGCACTGTGTCTATTTCCCTCGTCTCTCAAGTGTAGGATTGGATGATCTTTAAGGAGCCTTTCAGCCATGACATTTTAATCTTCTAAATAGAATCAGAAAGCTCATTTTGAAATCAATGAAATAAATTATGGCACTCTCAGATTTAACATTAAAGGTGTTAGCTATTCTTGAGCAAGCACGAAGACCCATAACACACAGGATTTTGTAATTTCTCAAGGCAAAAATTTTAATAACAAAAGCTAAGGTTATGTGTGAAGAAAAAATTCATGTAGTTTGACAAGGAATATTGCCACCACCCAGCTGCCACACACTAATGTAGCTGTGATGTTCTCATTTAAAAGTCACTGATGAGTAGACATTATTATAAATATAACAGAATAAGAAAGTGATGATCAAATGTGCTAGATTTCCAATCATCTCAGATTTTCCAAGAGAATATCAGGATCCTATTATGCTTCTAAAATTTCGCTACTATTTTCAAACAGAGTAAGGGAAAAGTGTTTTCAGTTTTTTTTTTAGAATCAAATTATATTTCTCAAAGTTTTCGAATCAGAAAGATCAAAAACTTCTTTAAAAACTGGTGTGTCATAAAAGGGAAGTAGAAGAGTCTCTTTCTGTCTCTCTCTCTCTCTCTCTCTCTTTTTTTTTTTTGGAAAAAATAAAACACCCACACTAACAAACAGAAGAAATACTTTGTCAAAATTCTCCCTTTCATTGGTTTAACAAATTTCTATTGAGTTTGAGGGTGCACGAGATACTCTTTAAGGCACTGAAGATTCTGAAGTGAGATAATCTTTGCCCTCAGAAGCTTATATCCTAATTGGGAAAGATAATGATACCATTTTACATGGAGTGATCAGGGAAAGTCCTCTGAAGAGGTGCCATTTGAACAGAGATATGGCATGAGGATATCCAGAAGAAGAGTATTGCAGGCAGTCAGAAGAGTGAGTGCAAGGGCCCTGACACAGGGATTTGCCGGGAATGTTGCAAGGTAGCAAGAGGCCCAAGTGCCTGAATTGGTGGAAAAGGGAAGAGTCCTCAAATAGAGACCAAAACTGGAAGAAACTGGTGGGACGATTCTTTGTTTTAGTTCTAGCTAATGGGAAAATATGAATCCAATGTATAATAGACAGCTATGAAGTTAAATGATAGAAATTTAACACATTCTGTATTTAGGTAGGTCTTTCATAATATTCTCTGAGATCACTGAGGCAGGATTCATATCCGATAATCTGAGTACTCAGCAAGTGCCCAATACAAGGTCTAAAACAGAGTGATTGGTGAGTGGACTTTTGAATGAAAGATGGAGTAACTTGTTCTGTACTCCAGAGAGAAGTTTCCTCACTGTGTTCCCATCTAAGTTTGAGTAATATTTTTCATCAAGAAATCCAACTCTGCTCTTTCTCTTGAAGAAGGTTTACTGACTGCGTGTTTATTTCTTCTATCTCCCAAGTCCTACCAGCATGATAGAAAAGAAATAACATCAAAGAAAACTAGAAAGGTGATTAAGTGCAGACAGGAGATTTCTACCATTTCTGTAAGATGAAAAATAGGTGGGGGGCGGTGAATGGAGTCTGAATCAGTAGGGATGGAAGAAGTGTGGTCTACGCCATGACAGAGAGAGAGATGGCGAGAGGGAAGTTGCTCCACCCTGTAGAGCCTGACAGGCAGAGACTCAGCTCTATCACGTACTGTGGAAGGTAGACGTGGGACAGGACTGAACATGGGAGATTGTACCCAACAAGGTTAGGTCCCTAGGTCTCCAGCTCCTCCTGCAATCTTAACTCCTCCCTGGGCAGAAAAAGGAACAATGCGAGATTCAGAAAGAGATCTTGGCCCCCCACGTTGACTTTTTAAACAGTCACCTGAGATTTATTCCATTCCTGAGGTGAGTTCCTATAAAATGAGTGTAACCCAGTTAGACTCCAAGCTTCCAATTTCAAATTCTGATAACTTTTTGAAGGCTTAGCTGATATCATATATTTTCTGGAAGTTACAGATGGAGGTTGAAAGGAATGATTCCATATTCAACTGTGACCGTAGTATCCCATAGACTTACTAAATGCCTAACTAAACTGATTACCAGGTCACAAAAAAGCTCTTTGAAATTAAAAACAAAATATGTGTGATTAACAAAAATTTTAAAAACCAACAGAAGAGTTGGTAGATAAACACACTCTTTTAAAAAATGGAGTTGAAAAATGGAAGAAGTTGCTAAAAGATATAAAAGTGGTTGCCTCTGGGAAGGAGAGGGGGTGAATAGGGGTGGAGACAGGGACTATTGGTTTTCATCATAAGCTTTTGGGTTCTTTTTTATTTTTAAAACATATGCATGCATTACATTGATAAAATTTAGAAAAAGTTTTTTAAGGAAGAAATAAATTCAACCGCCAAGACTCCGTAAATAAGCTTTAATATTTTCTCCTGAATCCCAAGAGAGAAGGTGGAGTCAGACTTGACATTTCTGGGACTTCTCATAATGGAGAATCGCTTGAAAAAAGAAAGCAAGCCAGTCTTGAAGGAACTGCATGAAGCCTGCATCAGGACCGTGATGATTACTGGTGTGTACTTCTGGAGGCCTGACACGTTCACTGTATCCCAGACGTCAGAAAAAGACCATGTGAGCTAAGTGGGTTCATGTGGCTGAGGCAGAAGGAAAAATACTTAGCTGTCATGTGGTACTGTTCTTTGACTCCTTTTCTTGCGGCATAAGTGCAGCAGCCCCAAGATGACTGTGAGATTTGGTAGCAGAGACCATACTTCATTCTCTTTGTCTAATGCCCCTTCTCTCTGCTTGGGCTTGGTCCAGAGTTAATAGGCTCACAGTAAATGTTTAAACACAAGAACGGATATGTGCTCATCAAGAACCCCCGTGAGACGTCTGTGTAAAGTGTGTAAAACTCTACTTAGCTGTCCTTCAGGGCTGTGGGGCAGGCATAGCATATGCTGATCCAGTCCACGCATGGCCCAGCCCTCAGTGTTCTAGTCTCTGTTTGACTGCAATCCAGATCCCCAAAATGGTTGCATGCGATCAGAGTGGGCCCGTGTTATCTTCACCACTTGGGGCTCTCAGTCTTGTGAGGGTTCATCAAAAAGCATGTAACCATTTCCTTATTCATCCTTGCATGTTTTGGAAATATTCAATGTTGAAGACATGATACCATTGTGGCAGGGAGATGCAGACATTGTTTTTGACCACTAGAGACAGACAGGCTTGGGCAAGAGGGACAGACAAATGGTTATCAAATAAGGCCCAAAGTGGGAAATGCCCCACAAAGAGCACCAATATTGGGGTATGCCCACTCAGAGGAGGCAGAGCTCAATTTGAGCTGTTGAGAGATTTACACAGAAAGCAAGCTGACTCTCTTTGTCATCTAGGTGACAACCTTCAAACAGCGATTACTGTGGCGAAGAATTCTGAAATGATTCCTGGAGGAAGCCAAGTGATCCTTGTTGAAGCCAATGAACCAGAAGATTTTGTTCCTGCCTCTGTGACTTGGCAGCTGGTTGAGAACCGGGAGAATGGACCAGAGAAGAATGTGAGCAAATGTTAGAAGGCCCCTTGGTGGCCTGGGCTGATGGCATACAGCCCTGGCCTGGGCAGCCTTCTCTGGGCGTTAGAAGTCACCAAAGTCAAAACCCTTCACAGCTGTAGGTTCTGAAGTTTGCAAAGCATTTAGCATTTCCACTAGCACTTCTCGCCCTGGCTGCATGAAGAAATCACCTGGAAGAGTTTTAAAGCTTCCAGTGCCAAGGTTTTACTGGTGAAATCCAAATCTCTGGGTTGGGAGCTGGCATCAGCCCATGATTCCAATGTGGCTGGGAACTTATGTCCATATTTCCCATTTGAATCTCATAGTTGGCCTATACAGTTGACAAACTGTTCAATTCACAAATGTGAAAACTGAGGTCCAACAAGGTAAACTTGCCCAAGACACACCGCTGGCAAGTTGCAGAGCAGGAAATCAAATTTAGGTCTGTTTGATAGCACCCAGATCCATGAGCATTTACTTGTTTATTTTTTTAAAGACTTTTCAGAAGTACTTTTTCTTTAAGTTAAAAAAAATTTTAATGTTTATTTTGTGAGAATGAGAGAGAAACAGATTGCAAGCTGAGGAAGGGCAGAGAGAGAGGAAGACAGAATCTGAAGCAGGCTCCAGGCTCTGAGCTGTCAGCACAGAGTCCGACGCGGGGCTCAAACTCACTGTAAGATCATGACCTGAGCTGAAGTTGGATGCTTAACCCACTGAGCCACCCAGGAGCCCCCAGATCCATGGCCATTTAGATTGTGCTGTGTTCGTGACGTTAAGTTAGCAAGTGTCAAGCTTTTCAAGATAGCAAGTTTCCTGTGCTTTTGTGAAAAAAATGGGCTGCAGCCTGACATTCCATCATTAAATGTGGCACCTCTGCCTGTCTGAATTCCAGATGGTCCTCCAGGTGATAAATTACAAAAATGCTCCCTTCCTTCAGGCTGACCAGCCCTTTGGATTGTTAAATGTAGAGTAGACCCCGTACAGTATACAAACTGCACAACTGTACAGTGACCCTACCCCTACTTGGCTCAAACCCCATCATATTGGCTGTAAAAGATGACAGCTCTACCTGTACTTTCAGCAGATTTCTGGTGCTTTATATCCTTGCAAACTCACTTGCTTCTGTGTCAATGCATGTTGCCTCCATTTCACTGTGTGATAAAAATCAGGTCTTCACTAATTTTTAACAGTCCACTCACACTACCCACTCACTAATTTAATACCTTTACTGAAGTTTTGGCCATCGCTGGGTAGTCTGGTTCCCTCCCACCACACTTTCCCTATCCAACTTTCTATTGAAAGCAGAAGGAATTCTTTCCTTGCCTCATGTGGAATGCTTTAAGCATATTTTTGTTGGCTATTTTGCAGTTGGGAGAAGGGGCGTGGAAAGAGAGGGGTGTATCTCCTTGCCTCCCAATTCAGAATATCAAGATGAATCCCTCTAGTGAAAAGAATGTTCTCACCTTCTATGCTATTTGAACTCAGAGTTCTACACTAATGTAAGGACCCCTGAGAAATGTTGCATGAAAAAGCATGATCAGCTGTCAACACTGTGAGTGCATGTGCGTTCATCGGGTGCTCTCTCTTGGGGCTGAGCCAGGTAGAGCTAGATTGCAGTGATGGGAGCACATTGACAAGTGGAGGGCAGGAGAGAAAGAGCCGGTGCAATGGAACATAGGGCATGGAAGAGGAGTGGAACACCATGAAGGAACATGTTGCCTGTTGAGGTGGGGAGAAGGCAGGTGCTATAAGGAGCTAGGCTCTGAAGAAAGAGTCTGCCTATTTTACAAGGAAGAAATTGGAGAATGATTGGTGAGTGAATGACTGGTAAAAGATCTTAGGAAATAAAAGCATGAAGAGGAGAGGAAAGAGGAGGGAAGAATGTTTTCTACTCTTCCTTGGAATCACTAACGGGTACCTCGGAAGGATTTCCTCAGCAGACTGACATACATATATTAACTCCTAGGACATGATCCTGAGCATTGTGTTGTCAATGTCTCATATGTTCATATAATTTGGGAAGGACATTTTGAGTGTCTTCTTCATCGGAGTCTAGGTTCCATGGACAAATTGCACATTATGCATTTGCTGGCCCTCACACTATTGCATAACTTGAATACACTTCCTTCCATAAAACATAGGAAGGCAGAGACATTCTTTAAGAGCCCATGTGGAAACAATGCCCTTTTGAATTTAGGAAACCTGCGTTAACATTGGGAACAGTTCGGTGCCTGATGGAGCAAGAGGGAGCTGTTACCATTTTGCAATGAGTGGGAAATCCTACCAAGTGATATTTCAGCATTTCAACAGCTTGCTTCCAAAAGTAAGTACTGGTGAAATGAAGTGTTTTGTTTTGCTCTCAAATTATTGAGGCAAAAAAAAAAAAAAAAAAGAAGAGAATAGTGAAGGTGATGATCAGTGAGGTTGTCTCAGATTTGGGGAATAAACACCCCCAAAGGTGCTCCTTCAGAAGTTCCCCAGCCCTACCTGATCCTGCACATGCACATAACCCCCTCTTCAGAGTCTGAGCTCTGGTACAGCTCTTCACCCCCCCATGGCCAGCCCAATCCCAGTCTCCCTCCTCCTTTCCCTCCCCAGCAGGGAGGACCTCCAAATAGTTCCAAATGTGCTGCCTGTTTTGTGGGTCAGCCTCTCTCTGAAAGCCACCAACTCATGTCAGGTTGAGCTCTATTCCCCTTCCTGTCTGGATTCTTAAATTACAGCAGCAGGAAACAAAGACCCCGTGGTTTATTTTCAAAATCATTTGTTATCTTGTCCTCTGTGTGTCTATTTAAAAATAGTGCTGTGCAGGGTTGTGCTGTCAGTGTGAAGGAGATAAGTGGAGCACAAGCTGAGGGCAAGCAACCATCTGTTAGCAGTTTCTTGAAAATTCTGTCACCTTAACAGACAAGACCATTGAATCTAGACCCCAGAGGCTTCTAGAAAGCTCTAGTGCAGTACCTAATTGAGGAGATGGGGAAGCTGAGACTCAGAGAGTTGAGGTCCCTTGTCTAAGCTTTGCCCAGCTAGTGGGACCAGAGCTGAGAATGAAATGTTGGTCTCCACTCCTCACCTATCACTTTTCCTCTATCTATGCTGCAATTGTGGTGATAGTGTTTAGTAGAAAGAACTGTATTTCCTTAAGCATTTTTGTCCCATATACTCTGCTGCTTTTCAGCTATTATTATTAACTAGAGCTTATCCCATCTCAGAAAAATGGCCAGGAAAAAAGTCATAAAGTTGTGATGGGAGATGAAAGTGAAACTTAAATATTAAAGCATTGAGTCCCCTTTCTCCCTGTCCTGACATTTGGGCTAACGACACACCACCTATTGCTATATTCAAAGAGTGGCTGGGAATGACTTTCAGGGCTGTTCTTTTTTTAAAAAAGTGTCCTTGGGGGCTCCTGGGTGGCTCAGGTGGTTAAGTGTCCAACTCTTGATTTGGGTTTAGGTCATGATCTCGTGGTTCATAAGATCGAGTCCCATGGTGGGTCCATGCTCACAGCAGAGAGCCTGCTTGGGATTATCTTTCTCTCTCTCTCTCTCTCGCTCTCTCTTCCCTCTCTGCCCCTCCCCTGCTCTCTCTCTGTCCCTTTCTCTCTAAATAAATAAACAAACTTTAAAAATAAAAAAAAAAGTGTTCTTCATCCTAATCTTATTGCAGTAGTTGTTTTTCTCTTTAGATCCTGGTGAATGGAACCATTTTTGCAAGAATGTCTCCTGGGCAGAAATCTAGTCTTATTGAAGAATTTCAGAAATTAAAGTAGGTATTTTTGCACGAAAGGAGAGTGTATTCATTATCTATTGCTGCGTAACAAATTAGCCCCACATTTAGTGGCTTAGAATAACACCACTTATTATTTTACATTCCAACGGGTCAGAGAGCCAGGTGTGCTGAGCTGAGTCTTCCGGCTCAGGCCTCTCACAAGGCTGAAGCTGCGTGTTAGGCAGGACTGCAGCTACCTCAGTGCTGGAGGAGGAGGTACCCGCCACCGACCTCCCTCACGTGCTGTTGGCAGGATTTAGTTCCCTGTAGCTGTTGGACAGAAGCCACCCTCTGCTCCTTGCTACATGGATCATTTCATAAGGCAGCTCATAGTGTGGTAGCTAGCATCCACAAGAGTGATCAAAAGAGAGGAGAGAGATCACCATTTTTTATATCTTCATCTCAGAAGATACATCGCATCACTTTTGCTGTATTCTCTAATACAGCACTAATACTCTAATACAGCACAGTATTCTCTAATAAGAGGCACTTCACTGAGTCTAGCCCACACCCAGGGAAGGGCTTTATATAACGTCTTGAACACCAGGAGATGGCAATCATAGAGCCATTTGGAAGCTGCCTACCCCATACAGCATTCCTTCTGTGGCCCATACAGCATAACTTAAAGGAAGATCCTCTGCTTGGATGTGGGGAATAGAAAAAATAGGGGCTTATATATCTCAGAATGAGAAAAATGAGGAAGTGTGTGGGTCATCCCTTGGAATTATTTGAGGTTGGTCCATTAGAAGATATGTGAATGATTCCAGGACCAGTAGGAAAGAGGTGGAATGATAGTCTCACTATATCTGGCCCTGGCCATGGTTTGGGTATGGAGGCCAAAGTAAAAAAAAAAAAAAAAAAAAAAGTCCTTTTTTTTTTTATCTCCTTCAAAATATAGATAACCATGTACATCAGAGTGAAATGGTTCTTCTTGAGACCAGACCTACCTATAATTTTCTGGGAATGTTATAATTTCTGAGCTACATATTTCCAGAAAGTGAAAAGGAAAGAGAGTAGTGAAACTTCATATAATTACTGACAAGTAGTAGCTAAAATCAGGAGACTGCCTTTCACTATTATTTTGTGTTGCCAAAACATTCTTTGGGAAGTTTTAAAGAGAATGCCTGTCAACTCCCATAATGCCTTGAGGCTGGGTTAGTAGCCAGTGTTTAAGTGACTATTTTACTTACATGGTCATTATATGATAATGGGCGAAGAAAGTAATTTTACCCATCTCAAATGCCTAAGAAATTTTGCCAATTTATATGCTTACTTTTGAAAAGCTATATTCCCTTAAAGAAAAATCAGTTCAGGAAAATATGCTGTCTCGGAATGAACTGTCTTCTCGATTTCCCCATCTTATTCCTCCTGACTTTATCACTGACAATGCACATAAGGTTGTCTGAGTTGTCTTCTGAATTCAGGGAGCACTTGAAGATGTAAGATTCTTTGTGTGATATAGAGACTAAATATGTGATTTGAGCCTGAAGAAAAGGACCCACTTCAGCAAATGTACACAGTCATGACATGCGTGTGAGCCCATGAAATGTTTATAAGAATATTTTCGTATATACCTGCCAAATATTGGGTTGAATCTTATGAGTTTGTTTGTTTTTGACCATTTTTGACTTATAAAAATGACCATCTCTTATGTGTCAGTTAATCATAAGGAAACTGTCCCAGAACTTTATTTTTTGCCTGTATTGGTTTTGTTATTACTCTTCTATTCATGCTGTGGTGTTTGCACACCAAACTGGTAGAGATTAGGAGCATATGCTCTCATATCACTCCAGAATGCCTCAAGATTATGTGTATATGCTTTTGGTTCTTTCTGTTCAACCATTTCCCAAAGGTTTCTCATCCTAGTGTCTAAACTTCCAGTGGCATCAGCCACCAAAAAACACAGATGGATCAGGTTATTCGGTGCATCAGGTGTGGGAAGTGCTGTGATTATGGCTGCACACGCTTAAGCTTAGCCCTGATGGATACAATCACCCAGGACTTGTTTAGAAATGTGTAATCTTCTTGGTGGCCGTCCTTGGCAAAATCACTGTCATTTCCACATGGTGGAAACAACTTAAATACAACAGCCTTATTCCTCTGGGGATATTGCTCTCCAAGTCGTTTGCCATGAGCCTGATGCCACGTGTGTTCAACACACACACATACATCACGTGTGAGTTGGTTGTGATGAAAATTACCCAAGAGAGGCGTTAAGGCATTAATGTTTTTTATCCGTCCCCTGCAGTTACTACGTGGGCATGTGCGGAGATGGAGCTAATGACTGTGGGGTGAGTAGAACACATGAGTGGTAAAGGCCGAGTGAAGGAAACGTTTGAAACTGATGGTTTAAAGTGTTGAATTATGTATAAAATCATGTATGCGTAACATATCAGTGAAATCGCAGACCAAACTATGTGGCTATTACAAACTATAGAGAGGCCTAAATTAAATAATTCTCAGCAGATGCCTTCCCATACACAAGAGAAAGCAGTACGTGTTTTAGACTCTGAGTGTTGAAGATATGGTTGAAATAATAGCCCACCTTGAAGATTTATGTGCGTAAGCAAATATTTTCAGTACAAAATCTTCAGCACAAAACTGAACGGGATTGCTTTGTATTTCCAAAGCCTACTAGATCCTTAGGATCTGGGTAGTTGTGCTCCTCTCTTTTTAAATATTTTCGTCTAAGTTCTGTGAAAAATTGTGTTCACGCTTAGAGATCTATTATGAATTTTTCTACCTTATGCTTCACGAGAAGACGCTCGTTGTTAGTCTACGCTTCAAAACCTAAAATGAGTTACCCATTCCCATAATTATGTAGAAATTAGAACAAAACAAATCATGCTAAAAAAGGACATAGTCTCTGCCCCCCTAAAATTCATTATCTAGTGGTGGAAAGAATCATGCATAATATTAACCCAAACAGGGGCCCCTGGGTGGCTCGGTTGGTTAAGCATCCGACTTCGGCTCAGGTCATGCTCTTGCAGCTCGTGAGTTCGAGCCCTGTGTCAGGCTCTGTACTAACAGCTCAGAGCCTGGAGCCTGCTTTGGATTCTATGTCTCCCTCTCTCTCTGCCTTTCTTCCGCTCATGCTCTGTCTCCCTCAAAAATAAATAAACATTAAAAATTATATATTAACCCAAGCATAAAACAGATGATCTTAAAATATGTAATAGAGATACAAAATACTAAGAGAGAATAGAGGGAGAAGGAACTATTCTAATGTGTATTGAACATGAATTTAGTATGTGCCAGCCACGGTAAACAGATGCTTTGCGGTTCTACAGAACTACAGAACTACGAAATCTCATTTTATGCTCATACAATTCTTATGGGATTAAAAAATTGACTCTGGCCTGCTTATTGGCCACTGTCTGCTCTACGCACTCTCTGGGCCATTTCGAGTCTTGTGACAATGAGTTAGCCTTTATATTAGTGAGGCAACACAGGTCCTAGAAGGATGTGTGATAAGTACGATTCGGTCCCTGTCTCCAGTGAAGATGCTGTGAGCCCCGTACTTTGTCCCAACAGTTAACTGGTTGGCTATATCAGGCAGCCCAGGGAAAGGTGGGGATTTGATATCTTTTCCTATCGTTCGTGAAGATGGTCTGCTGAGTGTAAGAACTGTTGATGAGGAAGACCCCCACACATACCCATCCAAATGCTATCACCTTTTCAGTTGACTTCTTGAATTATTCCTTCCTTTTGCTTATCACATCTACATCCACACAAGCAATGCACACACATGCATATGAACGCACGCACCACTCTTTTGCCCCAGGAGCATCGTTTAGCTGGCGCCTCTTTGGTTGATGACTTTCTGGATCTGGAGGGGGATAGTACTCCATGTGGAGGGACAGCGTAAACAGACACCCAGGGCTGGAAGGTTACAGGGTTATAAACTCAATAATGTGAAGAATAGCTCATGGTGTTCAAATAGAACATGGCCCGAGGAGTCATGGGTGTAACGTGGATTTATCCTTCTAGGCTTTGAAAATGGCTCATGCGGGCATTTCGCTGTCAGAGCAGGAGGCATCTGTGGCCTCCCCTTTCACCTCGAAAATAGCCAACATCGCGTGTGTGCCTCATCTCATCAGGTAAGCCACTAGTTCCCTTCCACCCTCATGACCGACGGGCTCATTGTCTGGCTCTGTACAGAATTCAACCACAATTTAAAGTGATAAATGTCACACAGAGGTATGGGTACAGTGCTATCCGAGCACCAGTTAAGGGGCCATTTGTGCTGCTTGGGAATGCTGGTAAAAACCACAAAAAGTGACCTTTGCCGAGGCTGAAAGGATGAAAGGCTATATTGTATGGACAGTTGAAAGGTAGAGTTGATATTTAAAAACTGATTGCATTTCTTACTTTTCTCCCTTATCTTGTATGTTGGGTGCTTACTGGAACCTTCCTCCTGGGGATTGGGAAGGGTGAGGCAGCACAAAGAAAACACTCCATCACATAGCCTCCCAGATAATGTTATCTCTCCAAGATACCAATCGGCAAATATCCAAAATGATCGCAAGACTTTTATAATCGAGGGAAGGGGAAGGAATTAAAGACCATTTATTTTGTCAAGATAGCTCCCTCACCTCCATTCTGCTCTCATTACTGATTTTCGTCTCTACTCATAGTTTAAACGTAGTTAAGAATAAAATGTTAGGTTTTATATTTTGTTCACAAATCATACTCTTCTGTTGCTCCCTATAACACTGTGGGGTAACTTTAGGCCATCTTCACAGCCAGTGGTTTGGAAGACATCCCTGAAACTTGAAGTTTATTCCAAAGGGATGAACATGAAGTTCTCCAGCATGTCCCCTGGTGCATCTGTGCATCTGAATGGGCACCTACTAGCAGGAGTTACTCACCTAAAGGTGCTAGGCTTGAAATTCTATGCCCGTGTCTGGTTGCATAGCAAATAGCTTGACACATCTCTCTGATCTCGGGGTGCCTGTCCCTGTGTCCTTCCACACCCTCAAACATCAGCAGCTCTTCTGCCTCCAGAGCAGGAGACTCCTCTTCCTAACTCCCATGTTCTCTGCTTCTGAGAACTATCTGGTCCTCAGAGCCCTCAGAACTTCAGAGAAATCTGAACTCTCTCCTTTCTTCATCCATAGCCAAGCAGGCATTATGTTTTACTGGATTGTCTTTGGGAGACTGTCTCCAAGTCCTCTCCTTACTCTCTACTGCCTTAAATTTGGTTCCTAGCCAGTGACTACGAAATGAGAGTGCCCAGGACCCTGTCCTTATGTCAATACAACTCATGGAGCTTTTTAAAATATTGTGCTTGGAAGTATGGTGGATAAAGGATGAGACAGATTTTGTCCTGGAAGACTCATGTTCCATAAAGGTACAGAGAGATAGAAATATAATCACAAAACAGAGAGTCATCTGCCTGATCAGTGAGAAGTGCTCAACAAATTAGCTTTAAAAAAATTAATGCTCAAACAATATGGTAATTGTTCCAGTAGTTCTGATTGGTAACTCAAGCCAGGAGGGAAGGTTTCAGGAGGGGAATTGGGACTTGAAGGATGGATAGGAAGTACGTAAACAGGAAGGAGGTGGGAGAACATTCCAAGTGGGAGAAGTGGAGAGCCACATTTAGAAATGGGATTTTAACTGGAGAGTGTAGAGCCCAATAGCCCAGGCTTCTCAAGCCTCCTTAAGCCTCCTGTTGGGAGGCTTCTCAGGTGGGAGTTATGGAGGGTAAGCTGGAGCAACAGGTGTGGAGGGAGTTTAAACTCTTGGATGGTTGCACAAGTGCCTATTTGATCCATCTGAGAAGCAGTGCAATTTGAACTTCAGATGCTGTCTCACACACATGGCCCAATTCATTTGTGAATGGAATGCAGTGTTTTAAGATACACGTCATGGTGTAAAATTTCTCTAGTGGCAGATGGTTTAGTAAGACTCAAGGTGGAAGCTCTTTGCTTTTTTATTTCCTAGATTCATAAAAATTAGATATGGTTCAGCTCTGTTAGGCTCATTTTACCCTTGCTATCCTTGATGTATGCTTATTTCTGAGAAAACATCCTCCAGAGGGGCAGCGAGGTACTGTTTTAAATGCATAGGTCCACAGGTTTTCATTTGTATCTTTTGAAACATGACTGACTTGTTGCTAGAGTGGAAGCCTTTTAGGATAAGGACTGCACCTTATTCATTTCTGTATTATTGTGCCCAGCACTAAGCTGGACACAACAGAGCACTGGATGAATGTTTGTAGGCTGCATAAATAAATGAATTGGCTTCTTAAAATTCATAATTATAGGAGTAATTTTGGAGACCCATAGTTTATTTAGAATGGCTTCTTGAGCCCTTCACAAAAGGAGAAAAAGGATGAAACCACCAAGTTTATGTCAGAAAATGGTCTAGGCTCCACATGCCTGCCCCACTCTCAGCTTGTCTGCTGCTGCACCCTCTGTGCTGAAAACAAATGTTAGTGCCTCACAGCCTGGTGGAGAACATCTGCCCAACGCATCCTGGCCCATCCCTCCCAAACATTCTCATCCTGCCTGAGCCCAGGTGGTTATTTGTCTTTTAAGGTTTTCCTTCTCGAGTCCCCATTTCATTGACAAAGTCTTCAAGTAGCACTAATGCCCATGTCAATGTGGGGGGGGGGGTGGTGGTGGTGGTGATATGGGCTGCCCCCCATGTGAATTCGCTTCTGCTTTGATGAGAGCAGGCTGCAGGAGGGGTTGTTTGCCAAGTTCACCATCCCTCCATCACATGTTCCTGCCTCGTGTTGCTGTCTTCTTTGGCCTGTCATAACCCACCACCACACCAAGCCTCAGTTAAGGGAATAGCAGCCAAACAGGATTTTTCAAGGCGGGGTGGATATTTACTTCTTAACCTGCAGTTTTTACTGTTGTCTTTGTGTCTTTTGAAGGGCACACCAGCTCAGATTATTACCATGGGTTCTCCCTGGAGTATGGAAACCAACAAAACCCAATTCATCTCACATATTGGAGGCACACCCACACTTCCTAACATGTAAAAGCACCTGTCCTTTAGCTTAATGTCTCCACGGGACTCCAAAACATACACACTTCAGTTCTCAGAAGCCTGTTGTTAGGATGTAAAGAGTCACAGCTGAGTCAATGCTTGACATTTTGTATCTCATCATAATGTCATGTGTTTCTACTATATGTGTTAATCTTTTTAATTCACTGAAAATAAAGACTGTGCCTGATTCATTTATATCCTCCATGACTCTTAGCACAATGCTGGTACCTTATAAGCCCTAAATAAAAGTGAGTCAATGAGTGAGGTCATGATAGAAGCTGAAAATGAATGAACAGATGAGTGTTTCAACAAATAATTGAGACGATGAATCATTGATTAAGTGAATGTATATTAACAAGCTATTAAATTTGAACTCCCTTTGAAATATAAAAGACTGGGAGATGTATATTATGCATAACCAGTTATTTTTATCTTTTCTTAAACAGAGAAGGCCGAGCTGCTCTGGTTTCATCCTTTGGGGTATTTAAATACTTGACCATGTACGGCATAATCCAACTTATTGGTACATCACTGCTCTATTGGGTATGAACCAAAATAATTTCTTCCCAGTTTTAATTGCATTTACATACTTGGTTTGTTCTTGGGGGTGTGGCTCCTACACAGGATTTAATGTTTTATAAATAAATGACATTTCTCAAAACAGATGTCTGCAAACTTCGGAACTTGACATAACTGCACATACAGCATGGAGCTAGAAATAAGTAGCTAGAGACCAGTTTTCTAGCAGTGCTGTTTTCTTCTAGATAACCTAAGATACTTGACCTCTTCAAGCATTTAGTTCTCCACTTGGAGTATGAAGAGAACTTCAGAACAGCGTAAATACAACTCAACAAGAAGTCGGTCTCCAACTATGGGCAAAAAACTAAGAAGAGATAAAAAGAAAGAGAAGTTCTGGAATTTGACCTTGAAGGGCTCAAAAACTAGGAAAACTCACATACTGGAGCTTTACTTCTGAACTCGCCCAGAAGTTAGACACATAGACATGTCATTAGTAAAGGATTAGCATTTAAAAATTAAAAAAAAAAGACTTTTGCAATTAAATGATAAAAATAATCACTTACAAATTAAATAGCCATATGGAAGGGATATGTATAAGTTGAAAATCTTCATTATTTCAGTCATAACTTGCTCTAGAGTAAAATGATCCAACAGACTCAGGGAGTGCTTCAGAGAGCATTTATTACTATACTGCTTTCCTGGGACATTTGAGACATGAATGAGGACCACAGGTCTCTAGCATCTGGTGGGCTTTTAAGCACAAGAATCACACACAGAGGGCTAAGGGGCAACCAGGTGGGTAGAAACAGAAACTGGACTGGGAGTCAGAAAACCTAGATTCAAATTCTGCCTTTATCACTAAGAACATACTAGATCTTGCCCTTGACCAAGCCTTTATATGCCTCTGGGAGGTCAGGCTGGCAGATCCCCATAGTTCTATGAAAACTGCTTCCGGAACAAATACTGAAGCTGCCTGTGAAAATTCCTCCCTGTTTCGTGTCACCCTGCCTATATATAACTGCACCATTCTGAGGGGGAAAGAAGAGGAAGGATGTGAGAAAGAAATGTAAAGAGGACAGAGACTTAGAGGATGAGAACCATTGGGAACCCTTTATGGAGGATGAGGAATCATTTGTATCTTCTTAAAAATCTGAAATATTTCTCAGTTCAAAGTCTTCACACATAGAATTGGAATGATAGTCTAGCCTGAAGCCATTCATTCTGATGGTTTAGACCCAGAAAAGAGTGTCCCCCAGAGACCTTAAATTAGAAACTTCAGGGCCTTGGGTTCACACTCTAAAAATCCAGAAATATTTCTCATTTGCATAAATCTGGTCTATAATGGCTCAGACCAGGTTATAAGTTAGTGCTCAGTCAGCAGCTATGAAGCACATAAACAGACCTGGCTGCAAAAGGTATTGCAAGGCAAATTTCTGGAGGTTATATGCTGACTTTTATATATGACTCCATAAATGTAAACTTCAAACAACTTCTATGTCTACACAGACCTTAGAAAGTCAAGCACACCAGACTGAAGTCTGTAATGGGCTTTCTTGGGAATAGTGGCAGTTGTTCAGTTTGTAAAAATGAATGGACCCCAAGAGAACTATTTGTGAACTCAATCCATGGATAGGATGGAGAGGAACACCTGTTGAATGATTTGAGGCTTGGATTTCAAATGTTTAAGCTTGAAGTTCCCAGCGGGTATCTTATGTCGAGAATTCAAATGTCCAGGCTGAGACTACAGCTGCCAGATTACTGTGGCCCAAGCCCGGGTGTTTCCCAACGGACTGACTCTTGTTGCTAACATGGAATTAAGTTAAACACTGGGACAATAGTGATCTGGCTTCATTATCTACAATGAGATGCTAAAGATCATAGGTAAGTTACTTTCTTTTTAAAGAGGAGAGAAAAATAACAGTTGCTTCCTGATTACATTCAGAAAGAGAGTTGGCAATAATAAAAATGCTACAATGGCAGAAGCAACATTTATATTTACTTTTATTTCCTTTCCAGCAGCTACAGCTCTTTGGGAATTACCAGTATCTCATGCAAGACGTAGCCATTACCTTGATGGTCTGTTTAACAAGTAAGTACTTCAGCAAAGTAAACAGCATTATTTGTATTTATTTACCCATGACATTCTAGAAATGCTCATACAAATAAAAGCTTTTGAGAAAGATACACCTTTACTACTGAAACCACTGTACTTGTGAATTTTTTGAAAGAGGTGTTGGCAGTAAGTGGAGGCTTGAAGTCCTGAGATTTGGCACTAAAACATCCTGATAGCAAATAAATCTTAGCTTCATAAAATGGTCAATGTATTCTGAGTTCCTTGTGGGTTTGTGTCTTGTACATAGAAAATTGTACAAGAAACCTAGAAAGGGAAATGTTTAAAACCCAAAGGTCACTTTCCATTATTCAGCTATGTTTCACACTGATATGAAACCAGATTTTTGCCAGGTCTTTGACATGTTGAGAACAAATGCGAGCATTTAACTCTAGAAATTCTCTCAAAAGCAAGGTGTGACTCACAGCAGCTACTGCTCATTTCCTTCCTTTGCGAGGACACTGCGATAAAGTATTTCTTATCCAAGGACTCAGGGCTTCATACTAACTCTTAAGGGAGAAAGGAGACTGCCTCAACAGAGAGCAAAGAAAAAGAATGACATAGTCATCTCTTTTTCCTTGTTCAACAATGAGACTGTTATGAAAACAGATTTAAAAAATCAGACAATGCAGAATATTAATAACCTTGAGAATTTCATGTAGCATCTTAAAACATGAAACGGATACATCAACCCTGTGGCAAAATTTACCAGTGTCAGAAACATAAGTGACATCAATTTCGATTCTTAAGGTGAAAATGTGTATTTGTAGTCCATTAGCCTATTTTTCTGTGCATTATTAATGGTCACATGACTGGAACATTTTGAGTCAATGATATTGCCTTTGCAGCGT
Organism: Panthera tigris; assembly: GCF_018350195.1. Classification (NCBI taxonomy): domain Eukaryota; kingdom Metazoa; phylum Chordata; class Mammalia; order Carnivora; family Felidae; genus Panthera; species Panthera tigris. The sequence goes on from NW_024962166.1 coordinate 129,328, forward strand.
TGGCCATTTTTAAGCATTTTGTATGATTTACTTGTGAACATGGTTGATGATGCTAAATAAAAGAAGAAGAAAAGAAGAAGAAGAAGAAAAAAACCCACCAGGAACTTCCAGGAGCTAAGCTAGCAGTAGTAGCATAAAGGTGAAGGCTATGGCTATTCTCCACCACTCCCTATCTCTGAGAACTTTGGCAAATTATTTATGAAATAATTTTCTGACATGAAATGTTCTCATATGGTTGTGAGGATCAGACAAAACAATGCATGTGAAGGGTACAACACAGTGTGTCACACACTGTAAGCACTCACAGCAAGATGAATGATACCACCCTGCACCTAATCTCTTTTTCTTCTTTTGAAATAACTGGCTAACTCAGTGAGCCCTTGAACAGAGTTAGAATGCGTACAGCTAGGCTGATTGGTTCAAAATCCAAAAACGTGGGTAGTAGTGTTTGTGTTTTACTCCTCTGCCTTCAAACGCTATTGTTTTTCCATCACTGCAAGCCCAATCATCCCACGGGCACATCACTTCCTGGTCAATATCAGGTATTAAAATGATTTCATCTTCAGACATCAAAAGTCTAGGTATCGTAAATTCACATTTTGTGTTTGCATCCAGTTCAAACTTTTTCTTCCTCTAGATCAAACCTGACCTTGAAGCAAGCAGTGGGAGAGAAGGCCATACTCTCTACTTTCCTTGGGCCCCTTGCTCAGGGAGCCTTGGAACAACAAAAGCAAATGGCCCTTTATACACGTGGGGGTATTGTAGTTTTGTCCTGTCGAGTACCCTCTAATGTGGCAGGCATCTAAACTTCAGGCAATTGGTATGGGATCACTGGTGAGTTTGGGGGTTTTTCAGATTCCTTTGAATTGCTCTGGACTAGACGCCTTCCTGACATGGGTGGTACTCTTTCCCTCTGACTCCCCAGGATTCCTTTCAACAATTGCCTGCTGGTGGTAAACACCACGAAGACTTTTTCTACTGCTTGGCTCCCTAGCCCCCGCAGACTGCCCCCACTGGGCAGATTCCTTCCAACACAGCCCCAGCCTGGCTAATTTCCATAGCATCCACTTCACCTAATGGATAGATATATAGCTTTCTCTCGCTGCTGCCCCCCGTCCTTCTCCTCTGATATTGCAACCGAAGGTGGCAAGGCAATCTTCCCCCTCAAGACACTTCAGGTCTCTCCTAGAGTAGTTCTTATGACCTCCCCTAATTCTGGATTGGAGTGATGCTAGGAAGATAACCATAATTCTTGCAGCTCTTAACAATTTCCTTTAAAGCATGGTTTTCTCTTATGTATTTGGCACATAGGTAATTGCTTGGGGGTAGGGGCATGGCTACACTTGAAGGACCAGTATGGATACCTCTGAGTGAGTACAACAGAGATATGGCATGATCTCTCTTTACATTCAGTTGGGATTTATCATTATCAAATATGAGATTCAGTAAAATTCCCCAGACAGAGGAAAAGCCCCATTCAACATCCTCTTAGATGTGTTCACCTCTTACTATATGTTAGGCACATAGGTGTCTGGGGCATGAAAAGACTGATCACTGAAGTATAGAGTTAGTTGGGGAGGGGGCTTCACACAAATGTATGAAGGAAATGAAAGTCAAAAGTAGTGAGTGCCAGAACACAGCAAGTGCTTTGGGAGTTCAGAGAAACAAGAGGTTATTTCTGATAATAGGCAGAGATGGCAATGGAGAAAAGAGAGAAATACTAAGGATGGCTTCATGGAAGAAGTAACATTTGCACCAAAATAGAAAGGATGGACAGATTTCAAAAATCTTTTCCCAAAAGAAGAGCTTTTCAAGTAGAATGAGGCAGCATGAGCAAGAGAGAGCTGGGGCATGAGTTTTTCAATTTGACCACACTGTAGCGTATGTGAAAAGGAACAGCGGGAGATGCAATTTGAAAAGATGAGTTGGGTCAGATCATAGAACTTGACTACCGGGTTGAGAACCGTGGACATTCATCTGCAGATGTTAGTAGTCATTGACAATTGGATGATTAATATAAAATCACTCTCACCAAGGCTCTTTTCTTTCCAGGTTCCCAGGTTAGGGTGTTTAACCTCAAGCTTGAATTAGTATGGCACAAAGACAATACCATTGCATATTTAATTTTTTATGCACCTGCATATCTATATATACCCTGCCTTGTTCTTACAAGATTTTAAGGTAACACAAAGGTAGCTAATAAGACAAGCTATATTAAAGGGGAAATCAAACAGAATAGTAAAATGAAGTCAGAGAAGTCAATTAAGAAAATGTATGTCTTAAAGCTCAATTTGACCCTAGTAGGTATAGGAGCCATTTTGAAAGGAATTTGTTCTAGCTGCATCTCTATCCTCTTCAACAAAACCCACTCAAATTAGATCAAGAAAATAGAGATAGGGGGATGTTTATGAATATAATTCTCAGAAAAAATCTGAGAATAGAAACTCAGAAGCACCCAGTCCAGAGAAGGACTAGAACACCAAAGAGTGAAAAACAGAGGCCACTTTTTTTATTTCCAAGAAACCATCTTGTCTCTTTCTTCTCCTTTCCACTCTGTTTTCATCTGACTTAAACTCATTCGCCTTGCAAATGACCCTAAATGGTGTCTCTATTATTGAATCTCCATAACCTTTCTGTTTGTCTTTGCACAGCTAATTAGCTCAGCCTCTCGGTGTCTCATTTGCAAATATTTTGGAGAGAAAATTCATTGACCTAACTTGAGTAAGATGTCTACCTTAAGCCAGTCATTTCTGTGAATGAAAATGAGGTCATGTAATTTGGCTCCATTCAGGCCAACCATTTCAGTGTGTGGAAGGAGGTACTGTCCAGAGAAAAAGGCTGTAGGAGGGACTCCATCCATTATGTAAATGCATCTCTTACATAAATTCCAACATTGCTTCAAAGAATCGTAATTTTTTTTTTTTTTTTTTTTGGTTCTTGGTCCCTTTGGAGAGTATCATGGAGGACAGAGATCTTTTCACCTTAAAAGCCTCGTGAGGCACATTCAAAATCTTGCATGTGGTTCAGGTGGGTTCAGGAGGCTCTGGAAATTTGAGTTACATGACTTGAAATGTCCATAATATAAAGCAAGCCAACTATTTAGGAGAATCACACCCACATTATATTCAAATAATGCTGAAAAATTATGAGTATCCTTTGAAAATAAAAATTTGAAACTGCTAGGTCCTCCCACATAGCAGGCCCTGTACTAATTTCAGTAAGGGACAGGAAATGGTATGAGCCTAGATTTCCTCCCTCAACGAGCTCACAGTCTGCTGAGTGCATGTGTCAACGACTAGATTTAATGTGAGACATCCTCACTACAGGGCAGCAAAATGAGTAATGTGCTGTGGACTCTCAGAGGAGAGAGTGATTAATTCTGAATAAAATATAACACTTCACAAGCTTACATTTCTCTCCATGCAACATGATTGCATATATCATCATCATTTTGAAGAAACCTGGGCAATTCAGAAAAGTTTTTTATCCTTTTTGATTCATGAAATCCACACTACTGTGATATGCTATAGAGCAGAGAATGGGGGGCTTTACAGACTTAAGTTTATTTTACCACGCTGTTGCTCACAAACTATGGGTCTTTACATAAGGGGCCCTACTTCTCTGAAGCTCAGTTTCTTCACCTGTAAAATAGAGATAACTATTTTGCATTGATTTTTAAAGAAATAACGTTTAGAGGCGCCTGGGTGGCTCAGTCAGTTGAGCATCTGACTCTCAATTTCAGTTCAGGTCATGATGTCACAGTTTGTGGGTTCGAGCCTAGCAGCGGGCTCCTCGCTGACAGTGCAGAGCCTGCTTGGGATTCTCAGTCTCCCTCTCTCTCTGCCTGCCCCCCCCATTGGCCCTCTGTCCCCCTCTCTCAAAATAAATAAACATTAAGAAAAAAAAAAAAGAAATGATGTGTATAAGACACTTAGCATAGCCTCTGGAACATAGTAGGGGCCCTTAAACGCTAGCCGTTAATTTTATAGTCAGATATACACATTCTCTATCAGAAAGTATTAGGATTTCTAATATGGGAAAAGTTAAAATATTCTTTATGTTAGGACTCTATCAATCAGCTATTACCACATTACTACTGTATAACAAACTTCTCCCCAAAACCCGGTGGCTTACAATACCATTGCTCTGTAGATAGTCAGCTGGTCTAGGTCAGCTGAATCTGATCTGTTTTAGGAGGTAGATCAGTTGGTCTTGCCCCAGGTTAGGGGTTTCATTCAAGTCAGCTCCACATTTTAAATTCTGGAGCCAGGCTGGCCTAACAGACCTGAGCATGATGATCACAGAGAGTGAGCATTGCCATGCAAGCAGGCCTCAAACCTCTAACATCTCTTCGGCCAGAGAAAATCACAAAGCAAAACCAAAATTAAAGGGTGGTAAAGTGCACCCTACCACAATGAGGCCAATAATTCAATCTAGCACAGTCTCTGTGTAAAAGAAAAGTCAGAAGCTCAGCGAGCATCTGAGAAAGAGAGTACCAGAGAGCAGAATACACAGAAATGCAATTAGACTTCTCTCCATTGTCCACAGCCTACTTAGTCATTTGGTGGCCGTCTTCTTCCTTGAGTGCAGGAACATGGGAAGAACTAGAAACACTGTAGCCTCTCTGCCTTCTGTGGCCCCAGGGCACAGTCTCCTTGCATTGACCACAGTCCACATGGTGCCCCTTCCTTGCGTGCCATGCAATGACTTCTCACACCAACCATCCAGAGTGAGGCCAGACTTTACAACTTAAGGGCACAGCCTCCACAAGACTGCCCTTACTTTAGACCTCAGCCATAAGTTTGGGGGTCCCCATGACACCCACAAGTCTGATTAGCTGGCTGCAAAATTGGGGGGTTCTTCTTCTCCCCATAGGTTCAGTGATTCATAACAACAACTCATTCAGGGAAGTGCTATACATATGATTCCAGTTTTATAATAGCAAAGGGATACAAATCAGAACCAGCCAAAGGGAGAGTGAGGTCTGGTGGGAGGATCCCCACACATCCATTGTCCTCTTCATGGGGTGTCAGTTTGCCTTATCTTCCTGGCATATCAATGTGTGACAATATGCAGAGGATTGCCATACAAGGAAATCCACCTGAACTTTGGTGTCTAGAGTTTTTATTGGGGTTTCATTATTTAGACATGATTGGTGGAATCATTTGCCATGAAGTTGATCTCAATCTTTTTATTTTTCAAATTTCCTTTTTTTGAGATTTATTTGTGAGAGAGAGAGAGAGGGCAAGCAGGGGAAGGACAGAGAGAGAGGGAGAGAGAATCCCAAGCAGGCTCTGCACTGCCAGCACAGAGCCTGATGTGGGGCTTGAACTCATGAACCACGAGGTCATGACCCGAGCTAAAGTCAGGAGTTGGATGCTTAAACCAGCTGAGCCATCCAGATGCCCCAAGTTGATCTCAACCTTTGGTGTCATGGCATCTATATGCTGGATTATCATTTTATCACCAACTCTCTTTATGCCTGCCATCTGTCATCTTATTTGCATAAACCATCATTGCTATCATGAATAAAGACACTCCTATCAACTTAGGAAATCCCAACAACTTAGAGGCTACATCCCAGGAACTGGGAATAAAAGCCAACCAAATTCTTTATTACAACCCGTCTTTGTCTTCCATTAGACTTCAAGTTCTTTGGGGCAGATGAGATGACCTCCTCATCTGTGCATACTTCACAGCTTGCAGCCTAGCACTGTCCCAGGCAACTATTGATTAAATTGGTAAAGGTGGAGCCTTAGGTGCACCTGGGTGGCTCATTCAGTTAAACCTCTGACTCTTGGTTTCAGCTCAGGTCGTGGTCTCGCGGTTTGTGAGTTCAAGACCTGCATCAAGTCTTCATGCTGACAGTGCAGAACTTGCTTGGGATTCTCTCTCCCCCTCTCTCTCTGCCCCTTCCCTGCTCACTCTCTCTGTCTCCAAATGAATAAATAAATGAATAAATAAACTTAAGCAAAAAAAAGGTAAATCCTTAGATAGTCATAGAGCTTTAGAGTAAAAGAGTTGGAAGAGACTTTGGAGACCATTTAGATACTCCAACACATTCATTTTATACTTGAGAAAAATGAAGTACCAGGGGGTTCAGGTGATTACCCAAGAACCCACCGAGCAAACTGAAGACCTACTTTAGAGTTTTATCATCCCAGACTGGACACCTGCTCCTACCACCCTACCCCTTCATTCATGAACACAAACCTCAGCATACACAGTCTACTTTCTTCCTTACATCAAAGAAACCAATGATTTGCTATGAAAAAGGAAAAGGTATCAGCTATGAAGACAAGAAGTGAAACACGACTCTTGTGTAAACCTTTGATGTAATGTATCTAATTCCTGACTTTTCCATGCTTCTTCCCTGCACTGCCCTAAGAAGTAAAGTGCATTCCATTTTCAATAGCTTGTTAGAACATATGGCTCCTAAGAAGGATGCAGTCTGTTGTTTTTGTGGTTCTGTTTAATCTCTGCCTATCGCCTATCCTTTAAATTAAAAAAAAATACATAAACTCTAGGATCAAAGCTATAATACATTTTAATACTCTCATCTGGAAGCAAGACTGTTTTGAGTTATTTTTCCTAACCAAGCTTAATACACTCTAGCAGTTCTCCATTTACACACTTATCCAGCAGGGAACAGAACACACCTCTAGCATCTATCCTGGTACACTGAAGTGCTCAGAGAATGTTGGATGAATGAATAATAAAATCGGTACTTAAAAAATAATCTCCAGCATATGAAGATTAATCTAGCCTGATGCCTCTTACTCTCCTTATCTTAAACTCTCTGCCTTCCTACCAGCACTGAGAGATCATAGTACTGCTTATCCATGTGGAAGGCCACCTTTCTATTTTACATACCTTTCCTGGTCATCTTGTTGTGAAGAAAATATATGCACCATGAAATATGGTAAATGTATTATTTATAGAGCTTTTAAACCTATTACTTTTTGTTTCTGAAGGTGAAACAAAAGCATGGAAGAGGCAAAGGCTGGTAGCATTGGATATACACCTAAGCAATGTGCTTCCCTAGATGTAAACCCTGAGTTCATGTTTGCTGAATCTGAATCCTAACGGAAGTCTCAAGATAACAGGCATCTCAATCTTCTATTGTCAATAATGAAACCGTAATAGGGGAAAATGCATTTGTCTTTCAGTGAGTTCAACTCATGCCTACCCCAAACTGGCTCCTTACCGACCGGCCGGACAGCTCCTCTCTCCCCCTCTGCTGCTCTCAGTCTTTTTGAACACCTGTTTCACCTGCATTGTGCAAATCTGTGCATTTCTCTATGTGAAGAAGCAGCCCTGGTATTGTGAGGTCTACAGATACAGGTAAAGTTCAGTTTTTTTAGTTTTCCTTTCTGAAGGTGATACAACGAGTGCCCAATGTCACTGTACAACTTGGTTGAACATACACCCTAAATTTTTAATTAACAACAGTTGGGTCTCCAGGGTTCTATGCTACCAATGTCAGGATAGAACACCAAACACAGTTAATAGGTGGAGTCCTGGGGTGAGCCATGTCAGTGGAGGGGGGGGGGGAAGATCTTCACATTGGTTGTTAATGTGTAGACTAAATGTGTTTAGTAAATGAATGCATTCATTCCCTGGTGGTTTGGTTATCATATAGACCAGAGGTCAGCAAACGTTTCTTACATAGGGCTAGACAGTAAATACTTTAGGCTCTTTGGACTAGACAGTGTCTGTTGCAATTACTCAGTACTACTGTTGTAGTGAAAAGCAGACATAGACAATCAATAAAAAGTAGGTGTGACTATGTTCCAATAAAACTTTATTTACAAAAAGAGGTGTTGAGTTGGATTTGGCCTATGGACTTAGTCAGCTGGCCCCTGATTTACAAGAGAGATTGGCTTAAATTAGCTTGAGTTTTTCAAGCCTTGAGGTAAGGCTTGGACAAACTCCTCTTCACAGACTCCATGATGCTCCTGAAGCACCGGAGCCCCAGCAACCAGTGAAAGATTGAAAACTACCGAATGATGTCTAAGATTGCCATTTACACCCTAAATTCAGCAATTCAAGTATTATTGCTTGGAGTAGAGAATTCATTTTTGTCTCAAAACCAGATTTTTCTCCTCATCGGAAGGCATATATTCAGATAAGTAAAATTCTGAATCTGGGAGACAAGCAGGGATAGCTAAATGGATGATGGCTAGGTAGTCCTGCCTTTATCACTAACCCTGCAACACTAGACCTTAACTCTCTTATCTGCAATGTAAGTATAACAGAATAAATATATTTTTGTGTTAAACTCTATAATTCAGGCCTTCTGGTCTATCTGTCTTGTGCAAAAACATTTTGTGACTACTGATTATTTGTTTCATTAATGTACTCAGCAAACATTAATTGAACATCTACCATATGCCAAACACATTGTGGGACCCTAGGGAACCAAAGATATTAAGACTTAAGTCTATTTATTGGGAACTAATTTCATCTATAAACAGTTACAAGAGTAAAAAGTTTCAAGCTGAACAAGAAAGCTGATACAAACTAATTTGTGAGTTTGGAGATTAAAAAAAATAAACATTGCAAATAGATCAATCTGGACTGGGAAGGCTCATCTTTTAAACAAATGTTTTTCTGAGGAACTATTCTGTGGCATTTCTGTGCTAGCTGTTAAGGCGTTGTAAATTTGGGTAAAATCACAACAAAGTAAACCCAAAAGAGAAATTCCATATTCAAGGAACTCTCATCCCAGGGGTGGAAAATAAAAACATGTGAATGAATAATTGCAGAACAATGAGCTAAATACAGCACTAGAAGCAAGAACAGAGAGCAGTAGGCAAACTTTCCAGTGAACTAAAGACAACAGAGGGATGGAGACGGAATAGAGTATTCGACCCAGGCATGTGCAAACTGTAGTACTTGGGGAACAGAAAATTTTCCTATGTGTTTGGAGTATAAGGAGCAGAGAAGGGCTGGCAAAAGATAAGGGCAGGAAGCCAGATTCGAAGATTTCTGGGCTTGCCTGAGAAGTTGGCATTTAATTTATTAGCAAAATAGAGCCACTGACACTCAGAAACAGGAGAGGGTCATTCTTGGATCCTCAGGAAGAGCGTGATATAGAGCAGGCAGATTCATACTCAGGACCTAAGGTAGTAGGCTTATATTAGTCCTCAGAAAAGAAAACAACACATACATACTCTCTCTCTCTCTCTCTCTCTCTCACACACACACACACACACACACACATGTGCCCACCACAACCCTCCCCCAACATGCACGAATGCACACACATGGGCAGCCATGGTTCATTTGTTCTGAACTGAAAGGAATTTCATAGAAAATTATCATCCAAGCCCTTTCAACACAAATCACTTGTTCTAAATGGAATGAGAGACAAAGAATAATTTTGACTTGTTCTAAGTGTTATTTCTGCTTTGTCATTGCAAGAGGTGAACAAAATATGTCTTGGTAGTTACTGGCTGGGACAATCTGAAAGCTGAGACCCCATGGCAGTGATAAACTTTTTTTGTTTTCCCGCCACCTGGATAAAAATAGAATAGAAAATCCTATAAATGTTGGCGATTCTCTTGTAGTGAGTGCTTTCTGGACAACCAAAGTAATTTCTCAATGAATATGAGTTTGGAGAGAAATGGGACTGAAAATACAACGCTGATTCCTGGTTCAGTTTTAAGTTTTGAGAGTACCACACTGTGGCCCCTCACCACCATCAACTGTATCACAGCAGCGTTTATCTTCTCTAAGGGAAAGCCATTTCGAAAACCCATCTACACAAACTGTGAGTATATGAAGTTTAATTTTCCTTCCATTTCCCCACCCTCCCCAGGGTTGCAGTTCAGTGGTAAAGTGATGGCTGAACTCTGGAATGAAGTATCTACAAATGGTTGTATAATGCTTTTGTGACTTGCTCTCATTCTTACAAGCTCTCCCTCTAGTTATCCACCATTTTTTTTTGTTATTTTCTTTCACTTTCTGTATTTTCTCAGCTTTATCTTGCAATTAAAAAAGAGGGGTGCCTGGGTGACTCAGTAGGTTAAGCGTCTGACTTCGGCTCAGGTCATCATCTTGCAGGTCCTGAGTTTGAGCCCCACATCAGGCTCTGTGCTGACAGCTCAGAGCCTGGCTGGCGTCTGTTTCAGATTCTGTGTCTCCCTTTCTTTCTGCCCCTCCCCCAATTGCACTCTGTCTCTCTCTCCCCCAAATAAATACACGTTAAAAATTTTTTTTAAATGTAATTCCATTAAAAAAATTTTTTTTAATGGAGTATTGAAGGATAATTTTCATGAGTGGTAGAAACCTGGGCAGGAAACTCCTTATGTGCAGATACACACATGCATTATTAAATAGTTACGAGTCCTGTCCTGTTGTGAGTCATCAAGAATGATTTTGAGTATATATATCCAGATACTTTGTAAAAGACTTTTCTAACCAATTCAGATACAACTTGACCTCTTTGTAGCTTCACAACATTGGGCAAGTTACTTTATTCTGTGCATTTCTTGAATCACCAGTGAGGATGAACACATTTTCATGATTTTAGCCATCTCTTCTCTGAATTGCCTACGTACATTTTTATCCATTCTTTTCCAACAGTGTCACTCTTCTATTTCTTATTTATTTGTATGAGTTGTTTATTCCTTTGCGATTTTCTTCCCATTGCCTTTAGGCACAGAGAGGTTTTTCCCATTGCAAAATCAGGTAGATTAGAATTTCTCTTGTTTTTTAAATTTCTTTTAATGCTTTTTAAATCTAATGTTAATTTCATCATACAGTTTGAAGTAGAGATCAAACTACTTTATCTAACTAGTGGTTCGTTTTCCCAGCAGATTTTACTTAATATTTCTTTTCATCATTTATTTCTCAACCGATTATATGCCACCTTTATCATACCTACATATTCATGTATATTTATGGCTTCATTATATACATAATTTATATTATGTGAGTTTTTATATTTGTTATATACTTACATATTAATTTATATACAATTAATTAGTTCCTAGACTATCTTTTCTGTCTCATTAACATGCCAGCTTATTCTTGGTCTATCACTATACTTTAAAAATTATAGTTTCATTTATTTAGCTATAGTTTTATAATAAGTTTTAATAAGCAGTTAGATTGATGTATCTTCATTACTCTTCAGTTTTCAAACATTTTTTACTTCTCTTTCTTATTCATCTTTCCAGATAAACTCTAGAATAAATTGTAAGGCTTTTTTAAAATTCCTTTTTTGAATTTTGATACTTTGGGGAAATTATAATGTTTACACAATTAAGTCCTCAGTTTTAAAGACATACTATATTATGCTTCTCCATTTGTTCATTCTTTATTTAAAAAAAATTTTTTTTAATGTTTGTTTTTGAGAAAGAAGGGGGCAGGGCAAAGAGAAAGCTGAAGCAGGCTCCAGGCTCTGTGCTCTCAGCACAAACCCCTAGATGGGGCTTGAACTCAGGAACTGTGAGATCATGACCTGAGCTGAAGTAGGACACTCAACCAACTGAGCCACCCAGGCCCCCCAAATTTTATAGCTTTTTGATATCTGCATTTCCTGTTGGATTGATTTTGTGTGTGTGGGTAGTGTTTTGTTAGGTTTATTATTAGGCTTGAAAACTCTGACTTTTTCTTTCCTGGGTCTATTCTTGACAATTTGCAAGAACCCAGTAAAATAATCTGGCTCTAAATCCTTCCTTTGAAAGATTTGTGTTTTTTTTAAAGGACTGATTTGTTACCCTCTTTCTATTATTTTATTTTATTTTATTTTATTTTATTTTATTTTATTGTTTTAATGTTTATTTACTTTTGAGAGAGAGAGAGAGAGACAAAGTGTGAGTGGGGGAGGAACAGAGAGGGAGACACAGAATGCAAAGCAGGCTCCAGGCTCTGAGCTGTCTGCACAGAGCCTGACAGGGAGCTCAAACTCAGGGGCTGCCAGATCATGACCTGAGTTAAAGTCGGACACTTAGCTGATTGACCCACCCAGGTGCCCCAAATTATCCTCTTTTTAAACTGTGTTTTCACATAACAAGTTTTCCCCCAGATATTTCTAGTTCATTGAGATTATTGAGTCTCAGCATAAGATTTTGAGTCGTATGTTCTTATAATTTTATTTCCTTTTATAACTCTTTGAATATTCTCATCCTGTATGTGTTACCTTTTTCATATATTCTTACAAGAACTATACTTTTGCTGGTTTTCTTTAAAAGACCAGTTCTCAGATTTAATAAATTCTGTATGCTTTCTCTTTTCTAATTTTATTAATTTTGCTGTTTTCATTCTTTTTCTTCCTTCTTACTTTCTCTGAAAAAATTGTAATGTTTGAATTGACTTTATAATGTATTTTCTTTTGATTCTTGTGAAACAAGAAAATCATTCAAGATCAACAAAGTTTGGGCCACGTTCTTTACATTTTCACATGTCTCTAATTATGACTTGATTTCTTCTCTGACCCACCTAGTTTTCAGAATAGAGAGGTTTCCTTTTCAAGTGGAAAGGGATTTCGTTTTCATTCCTCTAGTCCTCTTTATTCAACAGTCTGCAAATGGACTTGATTTGCTTTTTTGTCCCAGCTGATGTTTCGAATTTTGTGTTAAATCTGTATGTTAGAAGGGATTTTTCATTAAATTTAGTTAATAATTTCTAGTTTTATTGTCCTGATCAGAGAACCTGGCCTGTAAAATTTCTGCTCTGGGGAATTTACTATAGTTTTGCCATCGTATGGCATAACCTGCAATCTGTAATTTTCTAAATAAGTCATAGATATTAGAAAAGTAAGCCTCATTCCTATTCCTAAATTAGAAATATACCTTGACTATGTTAAACTAGTTTTAGTAATTATTTACCATTCTATCTATTGTCACTACCACACCCCATTTTTTTTGGTACAGCTGTTTTTTCAAAGGTTTTGAGAGCATGCTAAGACCTTCCTTTCATTTTATATTTTCTATAAACTTCTTCCTGATTTTCTTATGATATTTTTTAGTTTTGATTCAGTGTTTGATAATGCCCTTGGCTCTTGTCACAACAAATCAAGATTCTGCTTTATGTTTTAAGCTAAATCACTTATAGTCCTTTTTTTGATTGTGAATGTATTTTACAAGGAGGATATGATATATTACTTTGGCAAGTACTTTAGTTTGAACAGTAACTACAAAGCTTTTTACATACATTGAATTAAGTGAGAACCGAATTAGTTACATCATAGTGACTTAAAGCTTGTGGGTAAACTCAAGTCCTACATCGAAAATAACTGAAAATCTTAAGTTAAAAACAAGTTTTATAAACAAATATTCTAACAACAGAATCTCCTAAGTCACTTAGTCTCAAAAGTCCTTGGAACTTTCTATTACAATATCAAGCAATTTTATTTTCAACTCTGTATCTTTCTTGATAGCCTTTGGCAGATCAACTTTATAATGAGACGATCTAGAAAGAATACAAACTTAATCTTTATGGAAACAGATGTGACTATTTGCAAACCCTTCCCTTCCTTGCAAACAATCTGTAGTGTCTTGCCCAGGACATGTCTTCCCAAATGACGTGTGCAAAAAGAGTACCATTCTTTCAAGCTTCCTCATCAACAGCAACTGATCTAGGGAGGCAACAATCACTTCCGTTCATCATGTTCTCCAATCAAAGCTGAATTACATGAAGGCCTTATAATTTTCCTTCCACACTGGTCATTCGTGTGCCCACCTGGCCTGCTTTTCAGATCATTAGTCTAAGGACGGTGTGATGTGTCCAGCACTCCACTCAGTTGCTGTGACTACCAGGCCTTTGTCAGGATGGACACTTGGGGCATCATCTTCTTCCCAACATCTGGGTCCCTGGGACATGGAAACAATGACATAAATGAAAAATCCACACAGCCATCTCCTGGGCTCTTCTTACCCAGCAGCACACATTATTTTGGGAAATAAGCGATCCTGGTGCCCCTGCTTTTTCTTCTCTCTGCTTCACACCCCTCCCAAGCAAGCCTGGCTCTTCTTCTGGGAGGTGTGGCATCTAGCTGTATATATCAGGTGAAGCTTGGATGAATATGAGGGGGTGTGTAGGTGCACAGGGGTGAAACAGAGCTTTGATGTCTTCACAAAAATAGGGCCAGCTGCAGCGGCACTGTCATCTCCGATTTTTGGTTCGTATAGACCTGTATAGAGGTGGGGGCTGGCAGGCCATAAACCTTGGAATAAATGAGGTAGAGAGAATATAAGAGAACATCCAGTTTGTTTGTTTATAAATTTTAGAGCGTGTTAGGATCCTTTATATCATGGCAACACTGATGAAATCCAATTGTTTGGGCCTGAAGGTGCTAATCTCATCAGAAAACATTTGTAAGGCCCATCTACAAAGTGTGTAAAAGCTCTGTGGATGCAGACGTGGGTAGGGCCGGAGGGATAAAAACAGTGGTGTTGGCACAGTGCATCCTGGGAAGTTTAAGCTTCCTAAAGCAAAGCCATTCGGGCAGGTTGGAGAGAAAGAACCCAGCAGATGTACATGATAGCTCCTCATTCTTTCAATTCAGAGTCCTACAGAAGGGCATACAAAGTCACTTTTAAGAGGTTACAGTCTAGTAGATGCATAAAGATCTTGCAAAGCAGAGTGTTACATAACCATATGAAAGAAAACTTTGTGAGAGAGGCCTGGGTAGTCCTTAAAAAGAGCGTGGTATCTGAATTGGGCTCTTTAAGAAAAATTTAAGAAAAACTGCCAAGACATAAAGAATATCCGCTATACAGGGTACTTTGTGAACAAAGTCCTCCATGGAGGTAGCAGGTTTGTGATTTAACCCCCCTCCAACACATAAGAAAGAGCAATAAGAGACTAGAACAGAAAGGCAGATGGAAATTGGATTCCATTCAAGGAAGACCTTGAATATCAGTTGAAGACCCTTGGACTTTATTCTCCAGGCAACAAAGAATGCAATGATACTAAGAGGACTGACCGTTCATCCATTCATGCACAATTCACCAGACACGCAGTGATAAAGCACTGGGGCTTCTCTGGTGACCCTTCACGTAGGCTGGTCACTGCAGGGCGTCCCGGCCCTCCTGGACTTCTCAGCTGACGTGACTCCTTTATGGAGTGTCCTGTATTAGATCAGCAGTTTTCCATAGCACGTCTTTCAAAGGAAAGATGTGAAGCTGTCACCTTTGTCTGGTAAGCATTAGAACATATTTTAAAACATATGAGGATCTATCAAAACATCTGAAGATAGAGCCGATATTTGCCCAACAGAGATAATTGATTCTGCAAGTGTGTGCCAAATTATATGAAACATTCGTTTAGCATCTAAAAATAACGTTTGGTGTTTCTTCAGATATATTCTCATTTCTGCTGATATCTGCCTTGGGCCTCACAGTTTTCATTCTGTTTTCTGACTTTCAAGATATATATCGTGGAATGGAGGTAAGTGGTATTCATTTCCACCTCTGGAGTGACTCATATGTGCAATGGGACCATATTTGCACTGTAATTTGCAAGTCAGGTATTACCGTATTCTCTCCAACCATTTCATGTTGTGAGGCTATTCTGACTTCCTAGAGGAACAAATAACTCATCACACATATGCTAACCTCTGCTTGTTCCCATATCATCTGTATTATCAATCTAGAACATTTATCCTATTCACACCTAAAAATGCTGTTTGGATACTTTATTCATCCATGTTATGCTAATATGATAAATTGATGTGCTAATTCAGTAATTCTTCAAGTGTCGTTTTTTAAACATATAGTAGAAATCCTTTATAATGTAGTTGTAAGGAGTAAGAAAAAGTAGACTTGTAGGCCAATCAGGTTCTGTCTGTCAGACATTGACTATGGGGAGTTTTATTTCAGTGGGCATCACTTAACCCAAGGGGTGGTGGGTTAAAATAAAATTTAAGAAGAGGTCATTGAACCCACTCTTAGAGCCAGCATTGTGGGAGAAATGAAAGAGAGGGATTGACTCTTGCAGTCTATAGTTTTGTTGAGGACATTGTGTCCTATGCGAGTGAAATGATGACATGGCCACCTGGGACCACCTGTGCTTGTAGAGGGTGTAGGGAGAAGTGGGAAGAACACAGGAAGGAGGAGCTCTCACGGGGCCTGTACCCTGTACCATCATGGAGGGCCTCATAGTGGAGGCTCAAGTTGATCTGGGTCCACAGGATAGGCTGGATTTTGCTAGGTAGGAGGTAAGGGTATTTCAAACCAGGAAAACAGCCTGAGCACAAGCAGAGAAGGCTGCAAGAATCTCTTTTGTCTTGGAAATGCAAAAGAATGTAAGGTGGCCGAAATAAAAATCGAAAGCAAGACTTGTTTCACAGAATGCTTGGAGGATTGGCAAAGCCTGAGGCAACATGCTGTGGAATGTGAGGAAGGCGTGGTGTGGCTGGACAAAGGTGGCCAGGGGAGTTTGGGCTTTCTCCTGAGAGCAACAGAGAGTCAATGAAGATATCTGAGCAGGCTTTCCAGCAGGGCTTTTAGGACAGCCTAATTACGTGATGGCAGCCTAATTACGTGATGCTATATGCTTGAGCAGAGAGTCTATGGAGGGAGATGCAGTTAGGAAATGAGAACCTAGACCATTTAGTCACTTACAAGACATTATGAAGCTCCAGAGCATGCTTGGCACTAGCGAGCCCAAGATGTGTAAGGCGCGTGGGCACAGCTCTCAAGTAGTTCAGAGGCTAGGAGGGAAGACCATCCCGTGGGCAGATAATTCCAAAGCAGTGTGACAAGTGTTTTCCAGGCCAAGGGATGGAGAGGAGTCCTCTCAGATCAGGGCAGGAGCAGCAGGGAGGGGAAGGACCAGGTTCTCCACTACGCTCTGACCCACTGCCAGATCTCACAACAGTCTCCAGACAGCTCTGCACCCAGGTGCTCTCTCTCACAACCCTGAGAAAGGCTGTCTCTACATGACGGGAGAAAATAAAGCGCAATAACCCGTATCTGACTGGGGATGAGAATTGCAAGGGGGCAATCAGATGCTGTGGAGGATCTGTGGTTTTAGTCCCAACAACAACTCAGCCCCCATATTTAACTTTGGGATCAGAAAGGGAGTTGTGGGAGTAATCTTTTGCCACTGATGCCAGCATGGGAAGTTGTAGTGTTAATACCTATCATTTAATCATAATTGGTGGCCAATAGGTACCCTTGAATCCTTAAAAGGAGGTGGGTTGTGTGCGTTCAACGTTGATCAAGCCGTTAGACTTAGGGCTGGGAACCTTGGTTCGGAAAGTTTCCACCTAGTATCAAAAGTAACTGGTAACCTCTGTGCCCTTTATGTTTTACTCATACGTCAATTTCACTGAATGAATGAACTCCAAGTAGATTTTAACTTTGGGAGGATTAGAAGTGATAGCATTATTAGATGAATGACTTAATCCTGCATCCTCTTACCTCCATTTGAAAAGATAAAAATGAAGAGAGACACACAGGTTCCAAAGTGTTTTGTCTCATGTCTGTGACCCATGGCACATTTTACCGAATGTTTACTCTCAGGCAGTGGAGGAAACACAGGCCAAGAGGCAGTCAGTTCCGATTTGAATTCTGGCTCTATTTATTGATTGGCTTTGCATCCTTAGGCAACGCACTGACCTCATCTGTGAAGTGGAGAAAGCAATGCCTACCCTCCAAGCTCAGAGAGCTGTTACAAATACATAAATTAAATAAGATAATGTTTATGTGTGTGTGTTTTCAAAATTTAAGGTCTGCATGGTATAAAGGTAAGATTCTTTTTTAACAGTTTATCCCAACACTGATATCATGGAGGGTTTCGATTTTGGTGGCAGCCCTCACCCAATTCTGTGTGGCCTTCCTCATAGAGGTAAATTTCTGTACATCTCTTACACTCTTTCTGGGAAAATAAACAAATAAAGGGTCTCATTCTCAACACATACCTGTTTTTTAGATGGACCGTTTTTGTCTCCCAAAGTGATAGTTATTAACGGTTTGTAAGAACTGTGCATGTTCTCTTTGGGGGAAACTCTTGGAGAGTGATTTAAACTTCTCTAAAGGCTGCATAGAAATGTTCTCAGGATCCATGTTTAGCATGGAAGGCAAAACATCAAATTAACTCTAATTTTTGTCTCCCATGAAGGCATCGTAGTGTATTTTTCTAGTATTATCAATAAGCTAGTAGAGACTAGACCAGGTGACCTACAAGCTCTAAAATTCAATGAGACCTTTCAGCGTGAAGAGCTGTCTTCAGAAGGGCTTCCTTAATTAAGAGTGGAAGGAAACCATTGCTCATCTAGTCAATTCTTACTCTTGAAAGTCTTCCCCTATAGTATTTTTCTTCTATTCACTGTCATTAAATGACTTTACCTACTCAGTGAAAGTCCTGGGTATTATTTTTTTTAAGGGACAGTTTAAAAAAAAAAAGATTCATGTGTTGTAAATCCCTTGGGAAAAGGGTTCAAACAAATCTATATAAATATATGTGTGTGTGTGACACACACATCATTGTATACAATGAGTGTAAAATTTCTCATACTCTAAGGAATTCCATTTGAGACTATATATATTTTTACGTATTTTATTTTTTTTAAGTTTTTATTCTTTTATTTTGATAGATAGAACATGAGTGGAGGAAAGGCAGAGAGAGATGGGGAGAGAGAGAAAATCCCAAGAAAGCTCTCTGCTGACAGCACAGAGCCCAATGTAGGGCTCGATCTCACAAACTGTGAGATCACTACCTGAGCCAAAAATCAAGAGTCAGATGCTTAACCAACTGAGTAGTCCAGGTGCCTGAGACTATAGAGATTTTTAAATAACCCAAAGGGGGAGAAAAAAAGCCTACATGTATGAAGGAATTCATCGTAGTATTATCTATGGTGGTAAAATTTTATTTTATCTTAATTATAAAACATTTTAATGTTTATTTATTTTTGAGAGAGAGACAGAGTGTGAGCAGGGGAGGGGCAGAGAGGGAAAGAGACACAGAATAGGAAACAGGCTCCAGGCTCTGAGCTGTCAGTACAGAGGCTGATGCGGGCTCGAACTCATGAACCATGAGATCGTGACCTGAGGCAAAGTTGGACGCTTAACCAACTGAGCCACCCAGGTACCCCTATGGTGGTAAAATTTTAGATTCAACTTATATGTTCAAAAGTAGAGATGCTGTTTGTTTAAATCAATCGTTATACACCAATTTGAAAAAATGGTATAGGATCATTAAAAGTGATTATTGAGAAGACTATGGCTACATGTGACAGAAAGTCTAGCATAACCAGAAGTGGAATGCAAAATTTGACCATTCCTATTATAAATGTGTAAACATTGTGAGTGTATGTGAACATAGAAAAAAAGAGAACCCTCCCCAAACGGAAAGCAAAACCCATTTGATTTCTAGAGTTCCTCCATTCATTCAACAAACCATCAGGGGACACCTTGTAAGTGGTCTGTGGCAGGTAGCAGTGATTTTTTTTTTTCCTTTTCTCGATTTTGAGTATGTTATTTTGTTATCATTTCAGTCTGGCAGTAAAATAATTCTAAGTGAATCACCAGCCAGGATTTAACTAGGAAATCTGTAGAAATGAAAGGCTGTAAGCTTTTGGTGTGAACACAAGCACACTCCCTTCTCAAGGGAGAGAACCAGGGAGCTGCTAGACTTGGTGGGGACAGCAGGGAGTAAAGTTGCCGCAGAAGCAGCTTTA
The DNA here is from genome assembly GCF_018350195.1 of Panthera tigris. NCBI lineage: Eukaryota > Metazoa > Chordata > Mammalia > Carnivora > Felidae > Panthera > Panthera tigris. The sequence goes on from NW_024962166.1 coordinate 148,964, forward strand.
AATAAGTACATCTGAGAGACAGGCCCCGGGCGGGCAGTGAGCACCCTGGCTGCAGGGGAATGTGTAAGGATGGTTTGATTGTTTTCTCCACCTGATTTCTCAGGATTTCATCCTTCAAAATCGAAAGCTCTGGCTGTGGATCAAAAAAGAATTTGGATTCTATTCTAAAAGTCAATATAGGCACTGGCAAAAAACGCTGGCAGAAGATTCCACCTGGCCTCCCACAAACAGAACGGATTATTCAGGCGATGGTGAAAATGGATTCTACATCAACCGTGGCTATGAAAGCCCTGAACAGATTCCAAAAGCGAAACTCGAATTGGAAGGCCAAACCACAGAACAGCATTTTTGGACCAGGCTGTAATCAGAATTATTGTCATATGGGGTTAACAGCATCTCCTTGCTCCCAGAAACTAACATATTGTGGAGAGGTGATGACAGTCTACCTCTACCTTTCTTTATCCATCAGAGAATTCAAGGTGCATTTCTCGATGTATTGAACCTTGCAAAAAAGAACCTTAAATATGCTTATTTTGACTGTATCCTCCACTACTGAGGAAAAACATGAACTTCCTCGATTGTCTTTTTTTTTTTTCCTTAATATTGCATACCATTATCCTGGCTGAAATGCCCAAGCTTTTATGGTAGTGAAATTAGTGGTATGAACATCAGTAGAAGGAAAATTCAAGAAGAGTTTGGTCTTTGAAAGTTTCACCAATATATCTTTATTTTCACAGACAAATAAAAGAATGTGGGGGGAAAAAGTCTTTCTGTCAAATTATCACAGGTTTACTGAACCTTGTATTCACTTGCGAAGACCATTTATGTACTTATCTTTGCCCAAGGTCACAAAATTCCTCTTTTTGCTTCTTTTGTATGGCTTTAATAAAGAAAGAAGAACTGAGATTTCCTTCAGAAAAATTAACTCTGTAATAAGTAGAAAATGATGGAGGTGCCTGTTAACTGCCTGTAATCTTGGCTTGGGCACAGCTTATATCTAAGCCAACTCCACTGATGTTGGCATCACCCAAAGTATATTGTTTTGGGAGCAGTGAGCCTGAAAGTCCGTGGTAGATCACAAAGATAATGGGACAAATGTTAAACTATACTTTTCACTTAAAGAAGCATGACAGTTTTATTTATTTTTTGCTATGGAGAGATGAAACCCTCAGGTTCTAAGTCAAAAAGTTGGTTCAAACTCAGCATTGCTCATCTTAAAACACAACCCTGGAGTAGGGACTCCTAATGTTTGTGTGTACAGCACGACAAGCATCAGGCTGCTGAACGACCTCAAGTCCCATTTCATCTTTTCATTATTTTACTCAATCATTATGTGCGCACTAATGGCCACGAGAAAAGGTATATCCTCTGTAAATATATTCTGTACGCTATTACCTTTAATATATATCTACCTCTCGGTGACCTTGAGAGGACATACATCTCTAGTGAACCTTTTAAATTAGCTAGTAGGCTTTCCTTGTGACCATAAATTGAGTTTTGCTAATTTAACATATCTTTAATGGCTCATAGGCAATTAGCTAACCAGTTCTATCCCACGAGCTCCAGTTATGTGCCTAACAGTGATAGATGCATTCAATAATACCTTTATAATTCTGTAATCCTTAGAGCTGAAAAAATGTTTTTAACATTTCAGCAATGCATTGCTGTATATAGTACTATATACTTTGTTATACACACCAGCAGCATAAATGCAAATTCCTATAAAAACAAACCCTTTTTATTTACATTTTATTTGCTTTTTAACCTTTTCTTGGGTGGATGGCTTTAGAGAGGGATTATTTTAAAATGTGTCTAATTTAGTGACTACCAATGAAAGATGAAAAGACAAAGCAGAATTCTAGATTAAGAAATGTACGCCAACCTAAAATATATGGCAGCTCAGATTTCTTGAACTGGCGTTATTTGTATTTAGTAATTTGACCTTCAGAATCAGAAGATTCAATTGACACACTATGACATTTAGATAACATAAAAAGATTAAAAAAATCTTTATTCAATAAATGTACAGCCTCCCTTGCCCAGTTTTTCCAACACCCTATTAGTTATCTGATAGATGATGATATTTATTTCATAGATCTTTTTTTGTGTGTGTGTGGGGAGGGCACATAATAAAGTTGAACCCTATGCTTGACTTTGCTGAAAGTACTCTCAGAGAAGGGCTTAATAGTCTTGGAAGAAATGTTTGATAAAAGCACAATGAGCATGACCCTGGGCAGTCTTAAGCTGCCCATCATGAAGAATGGACACTTTTATGGGAAAACTGATGACTACCTTTGTGAGATTTCCTCTCAGGGTGAACACCACTGGAGCCTGAACACAACCTATGTGGAAAAGATATCATCGAATTCAATTTAGAAGTGCATTTGTGACCCAGCACAGCTAGGACTGCCTTGTGGAGTGGAGGGGTCTAGAATTCACTAGTAAGGTTTGACCTGAAGATCCTCAGGAGGTCCTTTCTGTCTCCACTTCCGTTCCCTCTCCCATCGGCTGGTGTGGTAATCCCACCACACCCGAGTCTCCTGCTTTGGGTAAAATTTGCCCTCTGCAGTCATACTTTATTAAAAGGTAAGCGCACCCTGGGAAAGGTAACACATTAAGCTGATGCCAATTTCACCCTAGTTTGACAATATTAGAAAAATTCCTTTCTTTTTTTTTTCTTTTTTTTTTTTTTTTTACTATTACTTGAAAGGAGAGCATAAAAGGAAGAAGAAACTTAATGTAGAATAAAAATGAAGGGGTGACTTTGGATCATGGTATCCGGTAGAAGACACCCACCTCTCCCAGAGGACAAGTGGAGGAAGAGGGAGTTTGGGAGTTATCTGGAGACAGAACTGGTGTCATAAGAAAGGGAACGGATTAGACAGGGAACAAGGAAGAGAGATGGGGTCCCTATCATTGATAGGGTCATAGACCCTATCTATTCATTGAGTCTTCTGTTTAGTTACTTTATCTACCACGTTCCTTATTCCCTGATCATACCCTCTCACCCCCATTTAATTGAACTTTTTCTTTATTTAATGTCATGCTTTTAATTATGACATAAGAAGGATATCATTGCTTAGCAGTGTGGTTGGTAGGGTAATGTTACAATGTCTGATACAATCCTAGGGTATTGAGACCTGCATTCACTTTTTTCCACCTGCTGCCAACAGGAATTACATTGGGAACATATTAAAAAGTAATTTGTTTCATTCAACATATAATCAACAAAATGCAAGAATAAAATCATGACACTCCTTGACTTACAGTAAAAGCCTTAAACAGTAACACGAGATATTGTTTTCTAAAAATGGCATTTCAAACCTACATTTAATGATCTCTTGTTAGGGTTAAAAGGGTCAAACCCCCGAAATACTTCAAAGAAAACAATGTAGCTCCGTAGAACAGAACAACCCACTCTTGCTGTTCACTCCTGACACATACTCCTGACAAATGAGTGACTTCCAGGGAAATCTGGATCCCAAACACCAGAGCAAAGGACCCCAGCTCCCATCCGCCCCACCCCCATCTGCACAGGAACTAGGAGCTAGGAGTCCACCCTCAAATGGATTGTGAATCAAAGCTCCTCAAACTGCCTAACCAAATGCTCAATTTCCCAGTTTCTTTTTTTTTTTTTAATATGAAATTTGTTGTCAAATTGGTTTCCATACAACACCCAGTGCTCATCCCAACAGGTGCCCACCTCAATGCCCATCAATTTCCCAGTTTCTTTTCTGTTCAGTTAGATGTCAATCTGAACAATTTGGGAATCTTAACATTTCTTTTAAAACCACATACAAATGGCTCTTCATTCCTCTGGCAAGTACAAAATAGCCCACCCTCAGGAGAAAGGAAACCAATATTTATGGTAAAAAATAAAATATGATGTGATTGTGTTAAGATCTTCCGCTGGCTTGCTCAAAAGGCTACTGCTTCTTGTTTAAGCTGCCACAGCAAATCTCTGCTGGTAGGGAGAAAAATTTCCACGGCTCAATAATGAGATAACATCAGTAAGCAATTTATTAAAGAGACTGCCATCCATCACTGGAATTTTGAACAATAATGATGCATCGAAAATAAGTATTCCCAGTTTTTTTTTTTTTCCCTCCTCACAAATTCCTTCAGTTCCAATATCTCTTCAGTAAATTGTTAATAGTATTTTGCTCTTTGTCTTTTTGGAAACAAGCCCAGGAGTGAGAAGACACCAGCAGCAGCTGTCACAAACCCAATGGTACTTATTGCTTGGTTGGCCTATAGAGAAATGAGAAACAAAAAACACCACAGCTTTATTCTAAAGGCACCTCAGTGTCCTAAATCCAAGCAAACTGAAGACCCTTTCAATGACACCAGAAAAATTTAAAGCTTCATGCCAAATTAAGTTCTGTGTGAAGATGAATAAATTTATAATTTTTATAATTATGTCAAAGAGATAGTTAAATACATGTAGGTATACGTTTCTCATATTTTTATGGCCCCCAATAGTTTATAACTCATTATGGCACAATTCCTAATAATCATCATAGTACATCTGGGAGGTAGTGTTACTCCTATTTGGGAAAACTTGGTAAGTTAAGTGATTTGCCTGAGGTCATACCACCAACATGTTTAGATATGGGTTGAGCCATGAACCATGTGTTTCTTTTCCAAACAATCCCTACCTCCTTAATACACCCTAGTTTGGTCTATACCAGAGTGAATATCATGTGTGTGTGTGTGTGTGTGCATGTGTGTTCCTGACTCAAGAATGTCTACTAGAGAAAGAATTCACAGATGTAATCTAAACTAAATACCTCTATGCTCTTATTTGGTAGCTACAATTTCTCTTTTGATAAACAAACTTCAAAAGAGGTCGCTACTGATGTTAACTATTGTGTCACAAATTAATTTCTCATGTAGACAAACTAAAATAAACTACTCTCAAGCTCAGTTGTCCATAAAGGAGTTCAGACGTTTGTAGCTTTAAGGGTATTAATCATCATGATGAGGGATCTAATAAATATTCATGATTTTCATGGCACTCAGCTAATATTGCCTTCCATCTGCATGAGTTTGCATGCAGTTTTATGACCCAAAGGTCATATTCAGATGCTTCAGAGTCATCAGACATTCTGAAAACAACAATTGTTCTCCGGGATTGAAGAAATCAGGCTTTCAAATAAAGCAAAACATTTTCCCCAAATGATTCCAGGGACCAACCCAAATGCTGGAAAGCCTGACCCAGATCACATTTGAGCATGCCTTCTCTCTAACCCACAGGTCTCCACCACAGAGCCTGCCACCCCTACGTGACTGCCACATAGTGCTGCCTCCCTACCTGCAGCTTCCCTGTGGGAACCAGACTGCAAGGGCCTGGCCAATGACAGGAGCATTTACTCCATTTATATCACCCTGCGGTCTGCAGGGACAAGGCCAGGCACCAAAACTCCCTGCTGTGCCACCATCCCCAGCTGCCAGGGAGAGTGGCAGCTGGCGAACAAATGACAAATGCTATTTTACTTTACAATCCTAACTTTATTTGGTTGCTTGATTATTTTACTCATAATTTTTAATTAGTCACCACCTAAGTTATTTCCCGGGGAAAGAGTCAGAATTTGCTGCAGTCCAGAACTACCCATGGGGAGCCAGGGGGACAGGCAGATACAAGACAGAGGACAAAATTCCAAAGAGAGGCAAAATCAATAATCAGATAGTCAATCGGATAATCAAGCCTGACTCTCATGTAATTCCAGGCAGATGCTGAGATCCCAAGATCTGATACAGGGAAATGTGGTGGTGGCGGGGCAATGAACAAATAGGAAGATGCAATTGGTATCTTTAGAGAGAGGAGTCAAATGGCAGTAGGGTACAGCCCTGGGGAAGATCCTGTGGGCTTCCCAAATCCCAAACACTTATTTAAAATTATATTCTAGACGGCAAAATCCTGTGACAATCCCTTGGCGTTTTGTGTATTGGGATCTGCTAAACGCAGACCTAACTCACTGGGTATCTTTCAGCCAGTAGAAATACAAGAGATGAAAGAAATCCCACAGATCTAAGAGGCCTGGGGAAAGCAATGTGATCCTAAGCCAAAATCCCCTGACAGCACACAGGCCAGATACAATTACAAGGAAACTATTTCCTATAGTGCACGCGGTTTCCCAAATCCCAAACACTTACTTCAAGTTACATTCTAGATGGCAAAACCCTGTGTGATTGGGACAATCCCTTGGCGTTTTGAGTAACAGGATCTGACTTGCAAGATTGTAACATCTCAGAATGTTCTCAGAACCTATATGAACACGAGCTTTTATTTCACAATTTAGGATTATAAAGTCACCTAAGCTGACTCTTCATACTTTTATCCTTTACAGGGCTTTCTGACTGTGGGCCATAATAAAAGCCTCATTCTGAGGATCTAAACATGACCAAGGAAACATTAGTTGAATCTGGAGTGCTGTATCCTGACATAGCACAGCTGGGTCACAGATGACCACAAGGTCTACCAAAATTCCTTTTCCTCTGAGACTCTAAGTTCACAGTGCTATGCACTGAAGCACAGTCAGGGTATATTGTAGATCAGCTTGTTCAGGCCTATGCAAGAGTGCTGCCATCTTCCACAAAGCTAGGCACATTTCAATACCTTGTTAAGACTATACCAGTGGAACATGTCTACTTAAAATCTTTTTTAAAAGAAAAGACAAGCCACATACTAGAAAACAACAAAACAAAACATTTCCAACAGGCAAATCTGATAAGGAACTGTTATCCAAAATAT